>NC_141689.1:187732780-188002780 GCF_964263255.1 Lissotriton vulgaris | reverse complement strand
GGTAACGGACTGCTGCTCATTTTCCTATCACATGCATTCTCCAGTGAATTGCATGCTAGTTGCGGTAGTCCCAATTCTTCCCCTTCGGTGGGGTCCGTTTTTTCCAATACTGTTTATGCTCCCAATTTAAAAAAGATTGTTTTCAATACCCTCCAGTGGGTTTCAAATTGTAATTCTGCCTCGCATTTGCTGACTTCCTCGTACTGGAATTAGGCTGCCAAAGTCTGCAGCCCTACAGACCTTCAAAACGATGTCAGCGGCGGTGCATCTCCCACGGCCCGAGTAGCCGTGTTAATATTCCTTCCAGAAACCCCCAAGCTTTTGGAAACGCACTCCACGAGGAAGAGTTCAACTGAACCTTTATTCACAGAGGCAGCAAAATGCAACTTGATTGGTTCCAGTCCCTGACGCGTTTCGATGCCACAGGCATCTTAATCATAGGGCGGGGCCTTTGGAAAGTCAGGTAACGGACTGCTGCTCATTTTCCTATCACATGCATTCTCCAGTGAATTGCATGCTAGTTGCGGTAGTCCCAATTCTTCCCCTTCGGTGGGGTCCGTTTTTTCCAATACTGTTTATGCTCCCAATTTAAAAAAGATTGTTTTCAATACCCTCCAGTGGGTTTCAAATTGTAATTCTGCCTCGCATTTGCTGACTTCCTCGTACTGGAATTAGGCTGCCAAAGTCTGCAGCCCCACAGACCTTCAAAACGATGTCAGCGGCGGTGCATCTCCCACGGCCGGAGTAGCCGTGTTAATATTCCTTCCAGAAACCCCCAAGCTTTTGGAAACGCACTCCACGAGGAAGAGTTCAACTGAACCTTTATTCACAGAGGCAGCAAAATGCAACTTGATTGGTTCAAGTCCCTGGCGCGTTTCGATGCCACAGGCATCTTAATCATAGGGCGGGGCCTTTGGAAAGTCAGGTAACGGACTGCTGCTCATTTTCCTATCACATGCATTCTCCAGTGAATTGCATGCTAGTTGCGGTAGTCCCAATTCTTCCCCTTCGGTGGGGTCCGTTTTTTCCAATACTGTTTATGCTCCCAATTTAAAAAAGATTGTTTTCAATACCCTCCAGTGGGTTTCAAATTGTAATTCTGCCTCCCATTTGCTGACTTCCTCGTACTGGAATTAGGCTGCCAAAGTCTGCAGCCCCACAGACCTTCAAAACGATGTCAGCGGCGGTGCATCTCCCACGGCCGGAGTAGCCGTGTTAATATTCCTTCCAGAAACCCCCAAGCTTTTGGAAACGCACTCCACGAGGAAGAGTTCAACTGAACCTTTATTCACAGAGGCAGCAAAATGCAACTTGATTGGTTCAAGTCCCTGGCGCGTTTCGATGCCACAGGCATCTTAATCATAGGGCGGGGCCTTTGGAAAGTCAGGTAACGGACTGCTGCTCATTTTCCTATCACATGCATTCTCCAGTGAATTGCATGCTAGTTGCGGTAGTCCCAATTCTTCCCCTTCGGTGGGGTCCGTTTTTTCCAATACTGTTTATGCTCCCAATTTAAAAAAGATTGTTTTCAATACCCTCCAGTGGGTTTCAAATTGTAATTCTGCCTCCCATTTGCTGACTTCCTCGTACTGGAATTAGGCTGCCAAAGTCTGCAGCCCCACAGACCTTCAAAACGATGTCAGCGGCGGTGCATCTCCCACGGCCGGAGTAGCCGTGTTAATATTCCTTCCAGAAACCCCCAAGCTTTTGGAAATGCACTCCACGAGGAAGAGTTCAACTGAACCTTTATTCACAGAGGCAGCAAAATGCAACTTGATTGGTTCCAGTCCCTGACGCGTTTCGATGCCACAGGCATCTTAATCATAGAGCGGGGCCTTTGGAAACTCAGGTAACGGACTGCTGCTCATTTTCCTATCACATGCATTCTCCAGTGAATTGCATTCTAGTTGCGGTAGTCCCAATTCTTCCCCTTCGGTGGGGTCCGTTTTTTCCAATACTGTTTATGCTCCCAATTTAAAAAAGATTGTTTTCAATACCCTCCAGTGGGTTTCAAATTGTAATTCTACCTCGCATTTGCTGACTTCCTCGTACTGGAATTAGGCTGCCAAAGTCTGCAGCCCCACAGACCTTCAAAACGATGTCAGCGGCGGTGCATCTCCCACGGCCGGAGTAGCCGTGTTAATATTCCTTCCAGAAACCCCCAAGCTTTTGGAAACGCACTCCACGAGGAAGAGTTCAACTGAACCTTTATTCACAGAGGCAGCAAAATGCAACTTGATTGGTTCCATATATATATATAAAATTTCTATGGCAAAACGAACCCCCTCATTTTGTTCCTTTGCAAATTAAATGTTTTAAGTGTTAACACTTTATTCCAATCAAGATGACTTCAGGTGTGCCATACTTTTGTCATAAGTAAGACTGTTAGCGCTCTAGTTGTTCTTTAGAACACTCTGGGACATTCTGTCATTGGGCTACATCTGGCTGATATTTGGGCTACATTTGGTTTTTTTTGTCTCTGGTGGCCATCTTTGGGCTACATTGGGCTACATTTGGGCTCTAACATGTATATATAGCCCAATATATATTTTTTCAAAGTAAATTTTCTCAGCAACTACTGAACAGATTTACACCATTCAAAGAAAAGCGTAATCTGCGAGCCAAACTCTACCTTTCTACCAAATTTCTTATAAATCCATTCAGCCGTTCGAGCTGTAGCCGTGTCTAAACGTCCTATGGAAAATAACATGGGAAAAACATGTTTTGGGACCCCCCTTTTATCTCAGCCGCCACTTGACGAATCCCCCCCAAACTTTTAGGGAAGGAGCGGAGCGGAGCAGGCCATCTTCTTTGAGAAATTCGCAAAGATTCGTCCACCGGCGCCAAAGTTATTCTCAATAGAATGTTGCGGATTTCCTATGGAAACTAGGGGCCAGATGTAGGTAAGTAACATTTACCGATTGTTAATTACCGAAAATTACCGAATTTTACCGATTCGGTAATTAACAATCGGTAAATGTGAGGGGTGGGTATGTAGGGAATCCAGATGTTCCCTTTTACCGAATCGGTAAAAATCGGTATTTACCGATTCGGTAAATACCGACCGGTAATGCTCCATTCATTCCTATGGGCTTTGAAGCCCATAGGAATGAATGGGGCATTACCGGTCGGTATTTACCGAATCGGTAAATACCGATTTTGACAAGGGTGCAGGGGGTGTCACTTTGACACCCTCTAGCACCCCCAAAAAAGGTTCGGGTGCCATGTGGCAGGCATACCTGCCCTAAGGGCAGGTCTGCCTGTCATATGGCACAGGTGTGCATGCACACATGTGCATGCACACCGGAATCGGTATTTTACCATCAAATAGAATTTGATGGTAAAATACCGATTCTGTAATGCTTGTGGGACTCAGAAGAGTCCCACCTACATATCAATTTTACCGAATCTGATACAATACCGATTCGGTATTTTACAGAATCGGTAAATTTACCGATCGGTAAATTTACCGATTCTGTAAAATACAGGGCCCTACATCTCAATTTGCTTTTACCGGTCGGTAACGGCCGAAATCGGCCGTTACCGGCCGGTAAATGGCCACCTACATCTGGCCCTAGGTCCTAACTACTGTCATTGGGCTATGGTTGGGCTAAATCTGGCTGATATTTGGGCTACATTTGGGCTCTTTTGTCTCTGGTGGCCATCTTGGGAGACTGCATATCAGAATTGTTTTAATGAAATATAAGAGGATTTGAGAAGTCACTCAAAATGTGCCCTAATTTTTCTTTCTTCAGCACTAATCATAATTTCTATGGCAAAATGAACCCCCTCATTTTGTTCCTTTGCAAATTAAATGTTTTAAGTGTTAACACTTTATTCCAATCAAGATGACTTCAGGTGTGCCATACTTTTGTCATAAGTAAGACTGTTAGCGCTCTAGTTGTTCTTTAGAACACTCTGGGACATTCTGTCATTGGGCTATAGTTGGGCTACATCTGGCTGATATTTGGCTACATTTGTTTTTTTTGTCTCTGGTGGCCAACTTTGGGCTACATTGGGCTACATTGGGCTCTAACATATATATAGCTCAATGTAGCCCAATATATAATTTTTCAAAGTTAATTTTCTCAGCAACTACTGAACAGATTTACACCATTCAAAGAAAAGCGTAATCTGCGAGCCGGACTCTACCTTTCTACCAAATTTCTTATAAATCCATTCAGCCGTTCGAGCTGTAGCCGTGTCTAAACGTCCTATGGAAAATAACATGGGGAAAACACGTTTTGGGACCCCCCCTTTTGTCTCAGCCCCCAATTGACGAACCCCCCCAAACTTTCAGGGAAGAAGCGGAGCGGAGCAGGCCATCTTCTTTGAGAAATTCGCAAAGATTCGTCCACCGGCGCCAAAGTTATTCTCAATAGAATGTTGCGGATTTCCTATGGAAACTAGGTCCTAACTATAACTACCTACTGGCGACCGCCAGTAGGTAATATATATAGATATATATATATATATATATATATATATATATATATATATATATTCGTTTCACCAAAAAACTCCTTCCGGGTCCCTTGACCCATGAAAGGTGGCGTGGACGTCGGCGGAGTGAATCCGACCCAGAAATGTTCAAAACAAAGTCCAATACCCACGCTCTCAGGAAACAACACGGAGACACCAAAATAAAGCCAGTGCTGTTTAATCCACAACGCGTTTCGCCGACAAACGGCTTGATCACGTGGTTTGACGTTACCGTATCAGTGCCATATATCTCACAACAATGGAAATGAAAACAGGACTGAAATGGCAAAGCATGTTAAAGTAAAGTTTCATACTACAATACTGTCGTAAAACTCACTATTACTTTTTCAAAACAGTGTGAGAAAAAATGTTGAGAAATCACACATTTTCCACATCAAATAAGCATTTAAAGTGAAACACAGTATTTGCGCAATCATACAAATTAATACTTTGATATGACAGCAGTTGAGACGCGGCAAAAACCACACTGAAAAACGTAAATAGACCCAGTGGATCTCATTTCTCCTACACCATCACCTCACCCTTAATGTACGTCCATAACGTAAGAAAAGGGGCTCACTCAGTGCTGCAGGCGATGAAAGTTAATATGCGCCTGCGCACACGGACAATAAATCAAGTGCTAATGACCATGATGGAATGACTCAGAATAAAACGAGGGTGATGTAAGAAGAGAAAATAATAATCTTATTGGCAAGTGCCCAAACCATGCTTTCAAACAGGAAATCAGTCCAGTCAAACTCCAAGTCATAGTGATGGCAGATCCTTAACGTCAAGGTGCTCATGTGACAAGAACCGGATTAGGGGAGGGGTCCCGTGAAGTGAAGTGACGGTGAACTGGGCCCCTTATCTCGGTCCTACGACAAAACAAATAGACAAACTGGTTAAAAACAATTTCATACAGTGAAAAGTTACATGAAGCTAAAATATCATCATTAGACAGTTTAACATGGTAAAAGAAAACGAAGAAGAACGCTATGTGACAGTTACATTATTCCTTAAGGTGTACGGCTAGCTCCTCATCTTGGTTAAGACCCCCCGGGGTCTTGGTTTGGAAGTCTATGATGAGTTTGGACTCCCTTTGGCGTAATTTCAGTACCCTGTTGCCCCCTCTGGGATTCTTACCTATCTGTTCCAAGATGAAATAACTCAGATCCTTGACATTAGAGAAATGTTTGTCTCTAAAATGTCGTGCCACTGGGTATTTGGGGTCAAAATTGCTAATGGCTCTAGTATGTTCCAAAATTCTTTTTTTGGCCATACATGTCGTACTACCTATATACCATTTATTGCAAGTGCATGTAATGGCATATATCACAAAAGTCGAGCTACAAGTCAGGAAGGGTGCAATCTTTTTGTTGACACCATTGTACGTCACTTCTTTGACAGATTTACTGTTGGCGCAGGCTTTGCAGTGCCCACATGGGAAAAAACCATCTAATCCCTGTATGTTGTTGGGTGGGTACACTGTAATATCACTGCGAACTAGCATATCCCTGATACTTCTCCCCCGTCTGTATGTTATACTGGGTCTGGGAGGTAGTTCATTCCCTATTACACTGTCCGTTTTGAGAATGTCCCAATTTTTGGCTACAATTCTCGTGATGTCTTGGGAGTCAGTGCTGTAGGTCAGGATGAGTCTGGTGATATCGCCAGTTTCTTCCTTATTCACAGTGTTGTCAACGAGGGTATCAGGTCTCTGGATATTGTTGGCTCTATCCTTAGCTCTTTTAAGGACCCAATTAGGATAGCCTCTATCCTTGAATCTGTCAAGAATGATGCCACTCTCTTCTAGGTATGCTGTCGCAGTGTTGCAGTTACGTTTGGCCCTCAGTAGCTCACCAAATGGAATACTCCATTTCAACTTGTCTGGATGACTACTGAGGGCATGTAGCACACTGTTGCCCGCAGTTGCCTTGCGAAAAAGTGAAGTATGTATTTCATTGTTCACAATCTCGATTTCGACATCTATATATATATATACCGCTCACTTGCACCGATTGGGTGCACTCTTGGGCGGGTGCCTTCGTCGCGGTGGTGCAGCCCCCGTAATAATTATCGCTCTCTCTCCGTCATTCACTTCAGAAGATAGGCACTCATGGAGGTCATTTTTCTCATCCGTTTTTATTGCAGCAAAACATAACGCATTTCAGCATCCGCCTTCATCAGATGTTTTACTCGTGCGCCATGAAACTGGCACTTTTTTATACTAAATCAACAACCATGATTTTCCGATCACGTGATTTCCATGGGCATGAAAGTGAAGATGGACTTTTTGTCACCACCATCTTGGAGTGGTTAAAATCTGTACATAACAGATAATAACATTACACTTCATTCATTTACAATTATTTACAGCTTTCATATGGATATCCATCATATTTGTCCTGCCGTCTGAAAAAACATGCAAAAAACACTACCATTTAAAAATAAAAGACATCGAAATTTGTCAATTATACGTAACTGACATAAGTATAATTTGTACCGCTGGAGATTTCAAACTTCATCAGAGTAGTAATATGGGCAATTAATGTATTTGATCATACGGTGCCAGTTATACATCTCAGTTACGTATAATCGGGGAGTGTCAGTGTTTTTTTAGTTTTTTAAACATTAGTTTTTTTTTAAAATGCTTTATTTAAATGTTATTGATAACATAAATAGAAAGCAGCAGAGACATACAGTTTATGCATCAAGGTGTCTGTCTCACATGATCACAATCTGTTATGAAGTATTGGTACCAATTGTTTCACTTACTCATAACCAAATGTTGCAGCCAACAGCAGTAACGCTTGTGCAATATAACAGCACGTTGTAGGTGCAATAGACAATACCAACATTATCTATCATCCAACCAGCCCGCATCAGCTATCCGTACCAGCAGTCAGAAGACTGGACCTCAGACGAGCTCTAAGCTACACTCCCTACTCTACAGCGCTACAGGCCATAGCGAAACTTACTCATGTTTCAGGAGGAGGGAGGGGGGGGGCAGTGCACAGCATAATTTTCTTTGGTAGCCAAATAAGTTTTATATAATTCCCATAAGTTTTTAGGAAGATTATGTGAGGGGAGCAAGTCACTGTAATATTCAGTTTGTGTACTGCCCTTCGACCAGCCTGACACTGTGGGAATCGGGCCCGAGACCAGGAGATCGCCACCCTGCGCCTAGCCATCAATAGTCCCATATCCCCAGTCTTCTTTTCGCTTTTGGCAATACAAGGAATAACCCAAAAGGGCAAACATGGGGTCAGGAATCAATGTCATATCTATTATGTCTCCCAGAGTTTTAAAAATCAGGACCCAGTAGTTGGCAATCCCTGGGCATAACCAGGCTAGGTAAAAAAAAGTCAGCCGGACTTCCACGACAGCGCTCACATTCTACAGATTCCCTTAACCAATACCTCCATAGCCTCTCAGGGGTATAATACACCCTATTTAAGAATTTAAAATCAACTAACCTGTAACGCCCATTCAAGGAAATGCATTTTGCGCGCTCACAGCAATATTTCCATGTTTTGTCATCAATAACTGTACCCAGGTCAGCCTGCCAAGCTAGTCTAGCCTTAGTATAGTCATTTTCCCGGTACCCTTGTGCCAGTTTATAAATAGTAGAGACTTTCCTCACAGGCGAGTCGGTTTTTATCGTGTACGTAAGAGGAACCACTTCTGGTGGTTCAGCTAAGTCGCTCCCCAAAATCTTCTTCAGCTTTGCCTTGTTCTGTGGAGCTGGAATCTCATCAGCACTGTGTCGTGCTGCCCCGTAGTATCCACTTTCTCCCACGTTTTCTCTTTGCCCTCCAAAAACATATCGCCTATCGTCTCAATGTTTATTGAGTCTAAACTCTGAGTTACCCCTTTCTCCCTCCATGGTGGTAGCCAACGGCACCAGTCCACCAGTGTCAGTGCGAAATATATAATAGCACCTGCTTGTAATTTCAGAAAGTGCTGCCAAGCATGGACCGTCGCATTGATGGAATACAGAATTCCAGTCCTGCGATCAGATGGGTTAAAAAAAAAGAGCTGGCAATGGGAGAGGTTTCGCAACAACTTTCTCAATCTGAATGTGAGGAATATCAGCAGAGCCATGAATCCAGTCGTGCGCATGTGCACTTTATGCCACTCTATGCTACAAATCAAAGTCCGGAGCGCCCAGCCCTCCCATTTGGTATAGTAGCGTAAGTATATGACCTGAGCACGCTTCCCAGCCAAAGCTAGTCTGAACTTGTAGTGTTGAAGGAGCCCAAAAGAAGGAACAAGGAACAAGGAAGGACCAGTGGAATATTGGCAAATAAAAACAAGAACTGGGGCAGCACCATCATCTTCATAATCAAAACCCTACCTGCCAGTGACAATGGCAAGTGTATCCCTCTATCAACGTCCTCTTCCAATTTGCTGATTGCTCTCCCGTAGTTCTCTCTGAAAACTACTTCCGAGTCTGTGTGCACCAGAATTCACAGGTTGCGCATCAGCTCGGTCGTCCAACTCAGTGGGTAGTCAGGAGTAAAGGAGGCCGTAGCCGGAGTAAGCGGGAAGATGATTGATTTGGTACAATTGACCTTAAGGTCCGACATCCCACCAAACCTAACTACTTCACGTAGTACTGGTGACAAACTAAGCTCAGGATCTCTAATATATATATAAACGTATCATCGGCATACATGGAAATAATCAAATTGTATCCTCGGAAACAGATGCCCCTGTGGCTGTGGTACTCTCCAAGTGCGCAGGCGAGGGGCTCCGCCACCAGAGCATAGAGCATCGGGGAGAGCGGGCAACCCTGTGGCATGCCTCTAGTTATTCTAATCGAATCAGTAACCATGTTTCTAATTTTAATTCTGGCACTGGAATAATTGTAGAGAACTCCTATCATTTGTAAGAAAATGCCTCCCAGCCCGAGTCTCGCCAATACGTGATTGGTGAATGACCATTCCACAGAATCAAATGCTGCAATCACCTGAATGTCTTGTTTTGTGTGCTGTATTGCCCCAAAAAACGTTCTTAAGTTATGTGTTAGATTTCGACAAGAAACTCGGCCTGCTCTGGAGCGTACTAGTGGAGTTAGACGGTTCGCTAAGATTTTTGCATATTTATTTTTGTGTTGACGCTCAGGAGCGATAGCGGGCGGTACGATGCACATGCAGTCTGCATTTTGTCTGGTTTTAATATTGAGACAATTAAAGCTTCCCTCATTGAAGGTGGCATCAAGCCGCTCTGACCCATCTCCTCAAACAGCGTAGTTAAATGTGGGATGAGCAAGTCTTTTAACTCTTTAAAAAAGACGACCGTTAGGCCATCAACGCCTGGTGCACTACCTGACTTCATCCTGGCCAGTGCTGCCACAATTTCCTCCAACTCCAAAGGTCGCATGAGGTACTCCCTGTGTTCGTTCGTCAACCAGGGCAGTTTGAAGTGTGCCAGATAATTTAGTATTTAGGCATAATTTCCCTTGCTCTTGGAGCAATATAGTGACGAATAGTACCGCTTGAATCTACCAGCTATTTCTGTCGGGTCAACTAATGGTTCCCCTTCTTCGTTGTTAAATTCTACAACACCTGCCTTTTACCTGCGTTTCTTTAGCAGTGAGTCTAGTGCCGAGCCTGGTCGTTCTCCCTCTCCGTAAGTGCGGGCGTTGCATATTACCCCAAGTTTTTGATTTCTGAATCAGCCTTATCATGGTACTCATTTAGTAGAGTAATTCAAATTCCTCTTTTACTTTTTCGTCTGTGCTAGATAGGAAGACTAGTTCTAGCGACTGCAATCTGCTCTCCAAGTTCGTAAGCCTTTTTCTAAGTGCTCGTAGAACTCGTGAATCTTTAGCTATTGCGGTCCCCCTGATGTATATCTTGAAAGTTTCCCATACCACAGAGAATGTGTCAACCGACCCAATATTGGTTTCAAATAAAGTTTCTATAGCTTCTGGTAGCTCAGATTTAAAAACCGGATCGAGCAGTGAATACGGAGGGAAACGCCAGGTGAACAGGGGTACATATCTGTGTGGACTCTCCATAACCAGCAGCACCGGGGAGTGGTCTGAGAAAGTGCAGGGAAGTACCACGCTGGGGGTAATTGCCCTTGAAGCAAACCAATAACCAATCCTAGAGTATATATCGTAATATGCAAAATAATAAGTGAATCCTCCCTTTTTAGCCGATCGCGTTCTCCAAACATTGCATAATTCCAGTTGCGTCATCACGCCGGTGATTGCTCGAGCAGACGCTAAGGGGCAACGCGCCAGGCCTCCCGACCTATCTAGCTGCAGATCTAATACACAATTAAAATCGCCTCCCCAAAGCAGATGGCTAGGCCCATAGCAGTGCATCTTATCCAGTAAATCCACACAGAATTTTGGATTATCATGTTTTGGCCATAGGTGTTTGTTAAAACCAGATCAAACCCCTTCCCAGAGCACCTCGAGATAGCACATCTGGGATCCGAATCTGTGTGCAGTGCATCTAATTGTAGCTCTGATTTTGGATTAACCCAAGTAATCACTCCTCTGGCGTGAGACGTGAACCCAGCTATATGTGCATGTCCCTGCAGCGCCCTGTTGTTTAGCCTTCTGCTCGTTGGGGGCAAGTGCGATTCCTGAAGTAGAGCTGTGTCTATGTTGTGCCTAGAGAGATATGCCAGCACCTTCCTCAGTTTCCTATGGTTGTTAAGACCACGGACGTTCCATGTTACGATGTGTATCCTACTGCTTTGTGCCAGTGTCTTGTTCATTGATATGCTTCGCCGCTGCAATCTGAACGTTTGCATGGGCGTCTCTCTGGTCTATTGTGTTACAGTGTAAGTTATACATGATCATATCAGGCAACTGCACAAATATCACAACAGTTGTGTTAGGTCTCTGATTCCCCCCTCCCACGCCTTGCATGCCCCAACTTTGCATTGGCGAAGACTCCCCTCCCAGCCAAATTCTTTATAACAAAAATAACATATGTCAATTTCAAACATCAAACAAAATCGGCAATTCACCAGGTTGTGGTTTACACACGTGGGCGGATGTTGCTAGGTCGCCCTTTCCACTCACCTTCGATAGGCTGTACGCCTGGTCCGTCTGCCATCAAGCACCTGCCTAACTAATCCTAAGCCCATAACTATTATGTATTCCTCACATCATGATACTATTACGAAGCATATTAACCCTGCCAAAAACTGTGGGTGTAGAAGTAACTTCTTAATGCCCTTTATCGGTCTGCTGACCGATCCCCTCCCTCATAACACAATATTAATAGGCATTCAACCCAATTTGAATCACTGCTTCCCCCTCAAATCAGAACTTATCTGCCAATATGTGCGTCCAAGCAATTATTCCTTTTCCTCCAGGCTGCCTCCGGTCGCTCCCTTGTGGTCAGACAATTCCTTGCTGTGCGCTCTATCCTTTGACCATTCCTTCATGGCCTTCTATAGAACTTTTGGATCCGTGAAGATCCAATAGCAGCCCTGCCTATTCACCCGCAGCTGTGCCGGGTACAGCATGGCATAGTCCGGGTTTTGCTCCCGTAGTTGCCTCTTCAGTGGCGCAAATTGCTTACGTGCCTCCTGTACACGAACCGGTTAAGTCGGGATGAAGCACAATTACAGAACCTTCATAGTGCAGAGTTTGCTTCTCCCGAGCCACCTTCAGTGCTGTATCTCTATCTCTATAATTCAGCAGTTTAGCAATGATGGGCCTCGGGCCAGCTCCTGGCAGCGGTTTTGTGCCCACTGTGCAATGAGCTCTTTCCACCACCAACATGGAGAACATTTTGCACCCAGCAGTGTCTACAGCAGCTTCTTCACGAATAGTTCCATGTTCCCAACGTTGGCGGTTTCTGGAAGGCCTGTAATATGAATATTGCTTCTTCGGAACCGGGCCTCCAAGGTCCTCTGCCTTGTCCTGCAGAGTTTGCAGTAGCTTTCCCATCTGCTTGTGCTCAGAATCCATCTCTGTCTGCACTTCCTCCACCTCGGTAACTGCTCTCCGTCATATTGAGCCATTTTACCTGCTTATCCATACGTTCAGTCATTCGATCCATGCAGTACGCCAACAAGTCAATCTTACTGTCAATAGTGGATAAGCTCTTTTGCACTGAAGCAAACATATTACGTATGTCTCCCTCCACAGGCATATCAGCGTGGATATTGGGGCACTCTTCCGGGGTTTGCTCCCCAAGTCTGGATTTCCTCTGCTCGAATTGGAGCTTAGGCTGTGTTTTGTCCACCACCCCCATATTCACCGCACAGGGCTACACCATGCAAATTTCTCCGTAAACCTTGTGGGTCTCCTGCTCCGCTCACTCTAGCTGTCAGCTCCTTGCACTCGCATTAACCACAGGTCGCGGCTTCAAGGTACTCAAAGCTAAGGCAGCGCCATGCAGGACTGTGTCTTGAGGGGGGAAGAGCACGTTAGATCTCAGACTTGCTCAGAAACACATGTGAACCTTTCACCACACTGGGTAGAATCTACGAAGCTCCAAATTTGATCAATTTGCCCTAGATGGCTCTTTCATAGAGGGGGCAACAGTTGCGTCTGAGAGGTAGGAAACTCACGAACACAGTACTGATCCCTTCAAGCGCTGGGGTAGGGCTAACTCTGTGTGTGCTGGCACCCACTGTCCTGCCTCAGCACCTTTAAGCAAATCCCTAGTCTGTGCCAGGATCAGCGGTACAAACTTCATGCTTATGTCAGCTCGAGGGCGGCACCTCCAGTGCACCGCACCGGGCCTCCAAAATGGCTGCCTCAGGCCAAACGTGTCTCCTCCCGGCAGCACCACTGCTTTCAGCTAATCAGGAGGGGGGGTGCAGCCGCACTATCGTGAGCCATCAAGCAAATATTCCTATCCTACCCGACAACTCTACCACTCTTGAGTGGTCCTCCGGGTCCAGACGCAAAGCGCCATCAAGTGATCCAAGCTCCGTGCAGCAGCCCCCACACCACGCCCAGCCGTAGTCGCTGCAGACTAATGATCGCTACAGGCCTCAGCCCTGAGTGCCCTCCAGGTCGTTTTCAACCCAGAGCCGCACACCGGGTCAGCGGGTCAGTCAGCGCAATTGTGCCCTCAGGTAGGCAGCACTCCTCACCGGTCCCGGAGACAGTTCGGACACTTTTGCTGCACTTGCAGTGGGCGCTCTATATGGAAGCAGCCTCTGCTCAGAGCCAGCGGGCGCCGGCCCTCACAGCCAGTCCTTTCTGCGCAGCAGGGCGCAAGGCCTACGAGCCGGCGCCCAGTATCAGCACACGTGGTTGGTTTCAGGGGTTCATGGACGGCTCAAAATGTAGGCGTCCCGTCCCAGGGGTAGAGTCTTCATAGTTTAGGGCAGGGAAGTCAGCCCAGATGCAGGATAAATTCCGGATAGTTAGATGACTAGACGGAGCTCACGAACTACACGACCATCTTGGGAACAGGCAAGCTCCGCCCTAAACATTAGTTTTATTAATGGAAGACCTTTTAACATAAGAGTTTGCATACAGCAGATCAGACAAGCCACGGTGAAGAAATGAGGAATTTTCTAAGGGCCGGGGCCTATAGACGTGTGAGGGCCCTCAATGATGTGCTGACTGAGGGAGATCAAGGGCCTTCAATGATGTGCGGGCCCCCAACGCTGAAGAGGGACTCACAAGAAGGTGTTGGCCCCTGAGGAAGAAGGCCAGGGGACACTCCATGGCACTAGTAATTTTTAGTTCGAGCCTCGAGGTCAAGCTCTGTGAGGCATGCTGTAATCCCTCCAGGGGCTAAGGCCACACCTACCTCTTTTGTGTGCCTTTCGAAATTGTTTTTTGTTATTCTTAAAACGCTATACTTTGTACTGCCTTTTTGCAGGTTTTCACTTTTGTTCGGACAGCCCATTACATCGGCCCTTACTATCAGGTTGATTTATCCTTTGTACTGTGCACTCTCTTTTTTTGGCAATTAATGGTCCTTCGCCGATTGTCGCTAGCTCGCTGCTGCCCTCATTTCTTTTATGGATATCTATGATCATCGAGCGAGCCCTACCCATGGTCAGTGTTTCCTTTGCTCCCGCACCATGCCTCATCCCTGGTGCTGCCATTGATCACGAGTGGGAATCCTTAAATGGGAGAACGGCAGAGTCATTTCCGCCTCCCAGAGTTGTTGCACTGCAGCACACCGCTCTTCATTCTTCAAATATGGCAGCCGAACCTTGCTTTGGGTCTGCATGGCCAGCCACGCAAACAGTGGATACAGAAGGGTTCCCTCTGCTATTGCCCTTGTTGTATTTTTAGTTGATCATCGCCCCTTGCCCACTACCTGCCACTTTCTTTTCCTATGCCACCCACATGCACCTATGTTACACCCCGTGGTCTGTTGTGTCCCTGTGATATTATATTCATTTTAGGAGAGTAGGGCAACAATAGCCAACGGCCTCTCGACCTTCTAAAAATTGGTTTCGCCCTACCTGGAATTTTATTTTGTTTTTATTTACAGATCCATCTTGATCGGCAAATTAAAAAAAATTGTCAACCGAGTCATTTTCCAGGCACGCGCTTGAACAGTGATGCAGATTTTTATCTAGGTTATCAAGCATGCCAGCGCCTATGAAAATGACTTGATCGTCAGTAGAGACTGTTATTATTTTTTTTTCTCTTTTGGCAGAAGCTGATCAGCCTGACAAAAAAGCACTGGCAAAGCCAATAGATCTCAAATGCAAGACCAATTGGCATTGCCAATGTTTGTTAGCATAGTCTATAGGAATTTTCAGAATGAACCTCTCTGCCACACCTCAATACAGTAATAAGGCAACAAAACTCAACATTACCCAAAGTAGCAGAACATAAAACTGTTTTACGATTCAACAGCCATTCATCAGCATGAAGTTTTTCTTAAGTTAGGACCTGAACCAAATTTAACAAAACATACCATAACACAACAGACAGAATATGTTCTAGCTATTCATACAACATTTCCGTTACATTTACCATCCTGTGATATATTTATATATTTTAGTCAGTGGCAGCCCCCCCCCCCCCCGCCAGCGGCCTCAAATTTGAAAGAATAAAACAATAATAAAACGTGCTTATTATTGTTTCATTTTTCCTTTCCTGCCACATCTTGCGGGTGGGTCATAGGAGGAGTGGTGAACCGGCATTCGGTGCACATGACAGTTTGGCCAGCTGTCTCAGGACGGCCAAACCACCATGTGCACTGACATCTCCCCAACCCGACCTGCATTGCCTGGTGGAGAGGATAGAAGGCATAGGCTCCCAGTCCCCTTTGAAGTGGAAAACAAGCGTGCTCAGGCCAATCCCAGTGCTTCTCTCGTGCATGATTGGCCACAAGGGAGTCTGGGAGCCTCAGCAAAAAAACACAGAAGAGCGTAAATCTGCAAGGAGATCGTAAAGAACCCCCTGCCCGCCATTCTGCGGTGAGAGCAGCTACTACTGATTTTAGAGCATGCATCCCACAGCCAAAGAGCTAAACACAAAGCATCGAATTTTGGCCTATGACTATATAGTCTCATACATGCAATGCTGTTATTCTGATATCATGCTCTTGAAATATATGTTGCAATATGGCAGTCCTTTAGATTTCATTGTAGTACCTGCCAATCTTGTTCATCAACAGCTTCAGGCGCCTCTCAGTGTCTGGTGCTGGATCCACCCGGGGGTCCACCCCTTTTAGTATGTAAGTACGTCCAGAGGAGGCGCTGCAGTAACCTGTGTGGCAGCTCGCTGAAAAGATTTGGGAGCGAAGTTTCTCTAAGTCGTTCAGCATCCCCACCATGGCGTCTCTGTCTGGAACGAGAAGGAAGATGGAAAGGGATAGTACAAATCAGCTTATTTTTATATGGCTTTAGGTTCAAAGTGAGAGAAGTATTTAGACAACTGATGACCTTAGAGGGTGGGTCTACATCCTATGTTCGCAATGTCTTTTTGTTGTTGTATTAAATCAATTTTTATTGGCAGAGCATGAGGCAAGGTGAACAGAACACTGGTGCCTATTACCCAGCGGGCCGGCTAAAAGCTGAGCAGATTATGGCACCAAGACAATGAATGAGAGCATACCAACTGGTCGATAACGCAACATGTCGTCTACAACCCACAAAAGGCCTGACGTGTGGTAAAAAAGAGAGGAGAGGGGCTACGTCCGTCTCTCCATCATACAGGTATCCATATGGTCCAGTGTGCTGTCAATCGTACAAGCAGTGATAGCTGGTGGCCTGAGACAGGATCCAGCTGCATAGCGGTGCTGCTTTTCAAAAAAGGCAAGAATACAAAAAGAAACCAATCAACTCCCTTCCCACCCCCTCCCACCCTCCCCAGTAAGCAAAATACAATGGAGAAAGAATGGGCTCAACCTGTGGACTTTGTAGGAAGCGTAACCACCGTGAGACTGAAAGGTCCGTGGATCCCACAAGGAGTCACCATATGAGGTGGGGGGAATGCCCCCAGGGATTCATTTCAGGAGCTGGAGATAGTTGGGGCACGTCAGTTTCTGAAATTCATTGGAGAGGATAGTTATGAGTGGGGCCCAAATCTTGGCATAATCTGCTGAGCTTCCTAGGGTAGCCATCGAGAGTCTTTCCATGCCCAAAAGGTACCAAAGTTGGTGCAGCCATTGCATGTGGTCCAGGATTCTATCTGTTTCCCACCCGCCTGAATCACGCGATGGGCGGCGTTCAGCGCAAGGGCCATTTGTTTTCCTCTAATAGAGCGCAGGGGGGCGGTCAGTGTGTTGGCGAGGCCTAGAGGGTGTACGCCAGGAGCCTGGGAATAGTAGTGTGAAAGGCCTTGTCAATGTCATCTAGTTTCCTCTCCCAGTATCGCGTGAGCTTTGGGCAGTGCCATAACAGGTGGAGGAGGGTACCAAGGCTACCGTACCCCCGCCAGCAAAGGCCGTCACAATTAGAGTGCCTTAGCGAGTCAGACTGGCATGTAGTACCAATAGGACGCAATCTTAAAGGCACTTTCCACATGTCCCCTGGAGTGTTCGGTGTGGTGTGCTTTATAAAAATATCGTCCCATTCTTTATCAGATAGTGAACGCCCCAGTTCTGCCTTCCAGCGTCTCTGTCCTGCCAAGCGGGTGGTTTGAGTGCCTGACGTGAGAAAGGAGTATGTTTTGGATATAAGCCCACAATCATCTTTTTTGCGGGTGAGCCACTTCTCGAACGGTCACATTGGGTAGTGTGCCAGGGGGCGCGTCTTGGTTTCCGAGATCCAGTGCGTCATCTGGGAGTGGAGGTGTGGAAAATGACTAAAATCGGTATACATAAGCGGCGTTCATTTATGTTCACCATAACCACTGTTGAGCGTAATGTGAAAATCGTGAAACATTGGCCACACCATCATGTCCCTTTTTAGCCCCCTTCGTGCACGTAAGTGGCAGCCATTTTAAGAACCATGGCCCCTCTGCCCATAGCCGGTAGCCAGCGCGTCTCTCCCTCTGACCTCGCAAGCATCCCCCGCGCGCTGACAGCCCCCCGCTCTCTCATACCTGAACCATAAACCTCCCCTCCAGCACGACCCTGCCTCGGAAACGCATTCTGCTCCCGGCCAACACCTCCCCATCCTTTGATGAGACCCCCTTTTCTCTGTGCCCAATTGTCCTGCCCGTTCCCAAGCTGCCACCTGGCCCTGCGGATACCATTTATTGGCCCCTTACAGTAAGCAGCTGCCCCGATTCAAAGGATCTTCGACTGATCAAAGCCCCCCACCCCACGAGATCCGATCAGACACACGCATTCCGGGAAACGACGGAATGTCCTGCTGTGCGATAGCCATCACTTACTGTGACCGGGGTGGGGACTTCTACTGTAAATGTGTGTGGGAACAGGCTTGAAGCGGGGATTCCTAGGATGTATTTCCGTACATCAAAGTATTGACAAGAATGTGTTTCACGTAATAAAGCAATAAACCTGTGTATAAGAGGCCATGCCGCAAGGATGCGTCTAGAGCATCTCGAGTAGATACCCTGTTGTCTGATTTGACGTGTTCTGCTCAATCGGAATAAACTTCTGTTTCTTGCCTTCCAGTCTCCAGCGCCTGCCTCTTTGTTTGATAATTTCGAGTGGTATAAGAGGCGACTAACGCCGGGCAAAGTAACTGAAGGGTTCTTGGTCGAAATCGGCCCTGCCTTTTACAATTGGCGTCCCAAACTTGGGGCCCATCAGTGACACCTGGATCCAGTGGGAGAGGTCCCAACGACAGAGTGAATGACTGCAACGATCGGGAAGTGCACCTGCCCGATAGACCCTCGTCTGGCAGCCGATCATCCGAACTCCACCGGTTCCGAGCAGACCTCTCTCGAGTGATCTACGGTCCTGACTGGGAACCATCAGGAGTGCCACGACGGAAGATAGAGGACGATTGGGCGCAGGATTCGGGAGGCAAGAAACTGTCCATGCGGTCCGGGTAAGGTCGTGTAACACGACAAACTGTGAAATATTTGATTGATTGATTGGAAAATACTAGTATTACACTTCGAATTGTTGGTTCATTTTGGAGATACTCTGTCTACAAATGGAGAGGAATAGAAAGATTCTCTCTTCCTTTGCAGGTAGTGAAGGGTAGGTAACGCAGGCCTTTGCCCCCGTTGTAATCCGTCGTGCCTATTTTACTCCCCCGCTGATTGATTGTTTGACTGAACATTGTTTGTTCGTGGATTGTTTTCTCGAGAATTCTCTGTCTACAAACGGGGAAGGATAAAAGTATTCTGTCCCCCTTTGTAGATTGTGAAGAATAGGTAACGCAGACTTTTGTCCCCGTTGTAACCTGTCGTGCCTATTTCTTTCTTGACACTGATTGTTTGATTGAACGGACATTGATTGTTCGATATTGGTTCTTTGGAGGTATTCTCTGTTTACAAATAACGTGGAATAGAGATATTCTATCTAGTCTTTGTAAGCAGTGAAAAGATAGGTAGTGCAGACTTTTGTCCCCGTTGTAACCCGTCATGCCCGTCTTCTCCCCACTGATTGGTAGTTGGTTCAGCCCGGACCGTTTATTAGAGGTAGAACATCCGGCTCCACCGTAGGACTAAGCATGGGCGAATTTTGCGGATCTCGCGTTCGCGAATTTTGCGGATTTGCGGATTCGCAATCCGCAAAATCCGCGAATTCCCGCGAATTTGCGGATTTTTTTTTTTGTGTTCGCCCGTGTTTCTGCCAGTTCGCGAGGGTTTTTACAATTTCGCAATTTGCGAACTTACCTGTCGGGTCGCAAGTTTTGCGAACTTGTTGTTTCTACATGTCCAGCCTGTTTGGGACACTCTTCTTCATCACTGCCACTCTCTGTCACCACTGCCACTCTCTGACTACTCATGCCACCCTCTGGCCCACCCATGCCACCCTCTGTTTCATCACCACACCCTCTGGTTGTCCAGTGTACATTATTTTCGGCAAAGCAAAGCACACCTTCCCTGCCTCAAGTGACCTGAATTAATTTGGGGCTGATTAATGTGTCACAGAATATTTTTTTAGCTGGCACCTGCTTCCTTAGTGCGCCCTGATTAGTGATCTTTTGCACTTGCTAAGTGCTTTCATTGTTGCAAAATTAGTTACAACACCTGCCCTGCCCCAACTGACAATAATGAATTAGGGGCTAATTAATGTGTCACTGAAAGAATTTAAAGTTCCAGCCTGGCACCTGCTTGTCTGCTCCTTTAGCTGTAAATCAGGACCTTTGTGGCATACAGTTAAGGTCAGAGCAGGGTCACACAATAGTTGCAAGCAGGCAACCGAATTCTGGAGGGCCCCCTCAGGAAGCAATACAAAGAATCGTTACAAATCATGAGGTTGACCTTTTGCACCTGCTCATTGCTTTTGCTTTTGCTGAAATCGTTTTGCGGTTTTTTTCGCGCTATTCGCGGGGCGCGGCGTCGTGCGAAACCGACCGCGGAAGCCGCCAATTCGTGCGAATGAGCATTTTATTTTTTTGCGGCTTGTTGTTTCGCGAGTTTTTTTGCAGTATTCGCGAGCCGCTTGCAGCGCAACACGCGAATTTACCCCAAGGTCGAGTACGGGCGCGGCCATTTTGTTTGCGTGACGTATTTCCGTTTCCGCCCGCTATGTATAATCTCGCGCAGTAAGCGCATTGCGAGTAGAGGTTCGCACGAGATCGCGCGGGAAATCTAGAGGTTCGCACGAGATCGCGAGGAAAATCTCGCGCGAACTGACTTTCGCGCTCGGAAACGGGCGCCGGCCATCTTGTTTTTCATTCATTTCCTGTGTCTGGGCATGGTGTTTAATCCTCTTGATATCTTTCCCATCCTTTGCTTGTTTTCAGTTTTTTTTTTACGATTTTGCTTCTTATCTATCCCTCTCTTTTCCTAGCTGTATATTTTTGTCTTTTCTGCTATTTTTCTTTACTTTTAAACTACTTTTGTAAACTCTTTTCTTTTCTTCTTCCCTATCCTATTCTTTCTTAATTTTCTACTTCTTCCTACCTTACCTGCCCAGACCATGGTCAAGCCAGGTGCCGTGAAGCTGCCCAGGCACTTGAGGGCCGCAGCGGCGGCGGGGAGTAGTGCTGGACCCAGTGGCAGGACAGCAGGCGTGAGATCGAGGGGGGAGCAGGTGACGCGCCGGGAGATATTCAGCCCGGAGGAAGTGGGCGCGCTGGTCTACTTCGTCCAGCGCCGCCTGCCCAGGACCATCGCGGGAGGCGGCAGGATCGCGGCCGGCGGCTACAACATGCGGGAGCGCCGGAAGCGGTGGGAGAAGGTGTGCTGGGCCATATCCCACCTCTACGGGGTCCAGCGCACCTACAGCCAGGTCACCCATCGCTGGACGGACCTCCTGGACCGCGAGCGCGACCTGCTGGACCAGCTCGGCTTGGAGATCCCCGGGCTTGGTGAGTAGTAGTAGCCATTGGCATTTAATCACTCACTACTATGATGTTTTCTCCTGCTCTGTGTTGTTGTATTGCAAATATTTGTTTTTTACATGGAGCAAGCCAATAATGCCGCTGATGACGATTACATTGTAGTTAAATTATATTTCAAAATCTTCTGTGCATTTCAGGTGCACTGCTCTCCTTCTCAGTGGGGTTGCTACTATGCTTATTTGTTTTCTATTTCGTGGTCTCATTGGCCTGAGTAACTATTATGTATGAGTGTACTTAACAGAACTGCGTAATGCTAGACACTAGGGGGCAGATTACATTTACAAGCCCCTTGCGCCACGTTTACGTTGCCTTGCGTGACGCAACAGCGGCGTAAACGTGCCGCATCCCTGCAAGTCATTTACAGCATGACGCATCTAGGGAGATGCGTCACGTTATAAAGCCATGGGCCTGCACCACAATGGGTGCGTTCCTAGTACGCAGGGTGGGCGGTCCAGCGGCTGTGCGCCTCGCAAAATTGCCTGCGTGAAATCTACAAGATTTAACGCAGGCACTTCTGCGACGCTGCTACGTCAATTCAATTCCTTATGTCTGCTCGAAGCAGGCGAAAGGACTGACACAGCATGTAAAGTATTGGGTGGCCCTGAGCATTACTGGAGTTGCATTGCGTTGGCGACGTGACTCCAGCGATGCGCCGCTCTTACGTGACGAGATGCGTCACGCAAGTGCCTACCCTTGCGCCAGGGCGCGCCGCATTGTAAATGAGGCACATCTGCCGTTTCGCAAGGGTAGTTTTGCGTGACGCATTTGATCTGGCGCATCTCTGGAGATGCGCCAGAACGCGTAAGTAAGTATGCCCCTAAGGGGCAGAATTGCAATTACCGTCGCATCCCTGCAAAGTAGCAGGGATGCGCCATTAATTGTGCGGCCCGCTACCACCACCAAACATGGTGCGCCGTATTTGCAATGCGGCGCCCCATGGGCCCAAAACGTCACCGAAGCTTTACTGCTGGAGTTGCGTCGCAACGATGGCGCAGCTCCATCAATGCTCTGGGGTACCCTATCTCCCCAATGCTGGGTCAAGCCGTACGTCTGCTTCAAGCAGGTGCAGGGTTTGTGTGACGCATCATTGTCCTAAAGGTGACTGATTGATATTTTGTAGATTTCCCTCAGCCACTATTAGGATGTGTTCCAGCGCAGGAATGCCCTCCCTTGCGCCGGAACGCCCCCTGATGGCGCAGGGCTTTATAACGGGATGCATCTCCCAAATGCGTCACGTTGTTATAATATTATACGCCGCACCATGGCGCCCTTTTTTGTTTAGCTGCTGCGTCACAAAAGTCACGCAAGAACGGCGCAAAAGAGCCGCAAGGGCTTAAATCTGCCCCTTCCTTTGTAACCCTGACAATAAGAAAAATAGTGGCGGTGGACCCACTTGTGGGACACCCCCGCGCCGCACGGCCACCAGCTGCTGCGTGTGCCCCTTGCCTGCCCCTGCCTCGCTGCTGCCTCGTTTGCCGGCCGCCGCCGCTGCGAGTGTTTTTGCCATTTGTTTTGACGGTTTTTTGTGCTTGTTAAGGTTTTACTGTCTTTTTTCCCCTGTTTTGTCGTTTCTTTGTGCCTGTTCCACTGTTTTGCATTTTCCCCGTGTTTGGCTCTCCTTCCTTGTTGTCCGCCTACCTCGCCGCCCCCCTCCCTCCCTTCCCGCCACCGCCGCTTGTCCCCGCCCCTTTTTTGCCTTCTGTAACCCTCCCCGCTCCCGCCTCCCAGCTGCTCCGCCCACCCGCGCACTTTGCCTTAAATGGCGACCGTGCGACGCAGGTGAGTGTGACCCACTTGTGGGACACCCCCGCGCCGCACGGCCACCAGCTGCTGCGTGTGCCCCTTGCCTGCCCCTGCCTCGCTGCTGCCTCGTTTGCCGGCCGCCGCCGCTGCGAGTGTTTTTGCCATTTGTTTTGACGGTTTTTTGTGCTTGTTAAGGTTTTACTGTCTTTTTTCCCCTGTTTTGTCGTTTCTTTGTGCCTGTTCCACTGTTTTGCATTTTCCCCGTGTTTGGCTCTCCTTCCTTGTTGTCCGCCTACCTCGCCGCCCCCCTCCCTCCCTTCCCGCCACCGCCGCTTGTCCCCGCCCCTTTTTTGCCTTCTGTAACCCTCCCCGCTCCCGCCTCCCAGCTGCTCCGCCCACCCGCGCACTTGGCCTTAAATGGCGACCGTGCGACGCAGGTGAGTGTGACCCACTTGTGGGACACCCCCGCGCCGCACGGCCACCAGCTGCTGCGTGTGCCCCTTGCCTGCCCCTGCCTCGCTGCTGCCTCGTTTGCCGGCCGCCGCCGCTGCGAGTGTTTTTGCCATTTGTTTTGACGGTTTTTTGTGCTTGTTAAGGTTTTACTGTCTTTTTTCCCCTGTTTTGTCGTTTCTTTGTGCCTGTTCCACTGTTTTGCATTTTCCCCGTGTTTGGCTCTCCTTCCTTGTTGTCCGCCTACCTCGCCGCCCCCCTCCCTCCCTTCCCGCCACCGCCGCTTGTCCCCGCCCCTTTTTTGCCTTCTGTAACCCTCCCCGCTCCCGCCTCCCAGCTGCTCCGCCCACCCGCGCACTTCGCCTTAAATGGCGACCGTGCGAACGCGCAGCGGTTACGCGCAGCGGGCGCGCCGATTGTGCGCCGAAGGCGCGCCAAAGGTAAGCCCGTCTGCGCCCGTCCGCGACCGGATCGCGACCAGCGCCAGGACCCCTGGTCCTCGAGCACCTCGACGCACCCGCCTGACGTACTCAGCCGCCACCCTCATCGCTCTCAACACCGGCCGACCCCCAGAATGCCACCAAGCCACTCCAAGACGCACCCACGGACCTTTCAGCTGCCACGCCTGCAAATTCTCCTGCATCCGGACCAGCCCCGCACCAGCACCCGCCAAGTCGAACACCAACAGCTCCCACCTCAAGTGCATCCTGCTCAACACCCGCTCCGTCCACAGACACGCCATCGAACTCTGGAACCTTCTAGACGCCACAGCCCCTGACGTTGCCTTCCTCACGGAGACCTGGATGAACGCCTCTTCAGCTCCCGACATCGCCATCGCTATCCCAGAGGGCTACAAGATCGTCCGGAGAGACCGAAACGCCAACCAGATGGGAGGAGGCATCGCCATCATCCACAGGAACACCATCCGTCTCACGACCAGCACCGACAACACCCTGACCAGCGCCGAACACCTGCATTTCCAGATCCACACCAACCCGAACACCACCCTCAGAGGCACCCTGATCTACCGACCCCCGGGACCACGCACGCAATTCAGCGAGGACATCGCCGACTTCGTCAGCCCGCACGCCCTCCCCTCCGCTGACTACATCCTCCTGGGGGACCTCAACTTCCATCTGGAGAACAACAACGACCGCAACACCAGCACCCTGCTCGACAACCTCGCCAACCTGGGACTCAAGCAACTGGTGTCCACCCCCACCCACCTCGCCGGACACACACTCGACGCCGTCTTCTCATCCAGCACAGACATCGACTTCAGCCACGCCACAGAGCTTCAATGGACGGACCACAGCTGCGTCCACTTCTCCTTCAAGAGAACGACGACCCACCAACACCAGCAACAGACCGCCCGCAGAAGCTGGAACAAGATCACAGCAGACCAGCTCGCCACCTCCCTGAGCCAACACCCTCCTGCCAGCTCAGCGAACCCCAGCCAGGCCGCCGACAACCTCACGAAGTGGATCAGCAACTGCGCGGACGAACTCGCCCCGCTGAGGACCCCGCCCAGCAGACCCGGCAGCAAGAAGGCCCCATGGTTCACCGACGAACTCAAAAGCTCCAAGAAGAACTGCCGAGCCCTCGAGAAAGTCTGGAAAAGGGAACCGACACCGGACAACAGAACCTCCTACAAACTTGCCACCCGGAAACACCACCAGCTGATCCGCGCCGCCAAGAAAACTGCATTCAAGGACCGGTTGGACAACAACGCACACAACTGCAAGGAACTCTTCAACATCGTGAAAGAGCTTTCCAACCCCAGCGCAGGAAACAACGACATCACCCCATCGCAAGACCTCTGCAACTCCCTCGCCTCATACTTCCACAACAAGATCACGGACATACACAGCAGTTTCAACAACCAACCAACGCACACCACGACCGACCAGCCACCCCCCCCCACCACCACCCTCCACGCCTGGACCCCGATCAGCACCGAAGACACCATCCGCACGATGAACTCCATCCACTCCGGATCACCGACCGACCCCTGCCCTCACCACGTCTTCAACAAGGCCGACGCTGTCATCGCACCCCACCTGCGAGACACCATCAACACCTCCTTCGACACCGCCATCTTCCCTGAAAGCTGGAAACACGCCGAACTCAGCGCTCTACTCAAGAAACCAACAGCGGACCCCACCGACCTCAAGAATTACCGCCCCATCTCGCTTCTCCCGTTTCCAGCCAAAGTCATCGAGAAGACCGTCAACAAGCAGATGGCCGCCTTCCTCGAGACGAACGGATCCCTCGACCCCTCACAGTCCGGCTTCCGAGCCAAACACAGCACCGAGACCGCCCTCATCGCCGCCACCGATGACATCCGAGCCCTGATGGACAATGGAGAAACAGCGGCCCTCATCCTCCTAGACCTCTCCGCGGCATTCGACACGGTCTGCCACCGCACCCTAGTACGGCGCCTCAGCAACATCGGAATCCAGGACAAGGCACTGGAATGGATCATCTCCTTCCTGGACGGAAGAACACAGAGAGTCCGCCTACCACCGTACAAGTCAGAAGCCTCCAAAGTCATCTGCGGCGTCCCCCAAGGATCATCCCTGAGCCCCACCCTCTTCAACGTCTACATGAGCCCCCTCGCGGCCATCGTACGCAAACACCACCTCAGCATAATCTCCTACGCCGACGACACCCAGCTGATCCTCTCCCTGACCAACGACCCCGCCGCCGCCAGAGCCAACCTGCACGAAGGGATGAAAGAGGTAGCCGAGTGGATGACGACCAGCCGCCTGAAACTGAACTCGGACAAGACGGAGGTCCTCATCCTGGGCTCCTCACCCTCCGCCTGGGACGACTCCTGGTGGCCTCCCGCCCTGGGCACCGCACCCAAACCGACGGACCATGCACGAAACCTGGGCTTCACCCTGGACTCCTCCCTCTCCATGACCAGGCAAGTCAACAGCGTCTCCTCGGCGTGCTTCAACATCCTACGCATGCTACGGAAGATCTTCTGGTGGATCCCCACAGAGACCAGGAAGACCGTCACCCAGGCCCTCGTCACCAGCCGACTGGACTACGGCAACGCCCTCTACGCCGGGACCACCGTCAAGCTCCAGAAGAGACTCCAGCGGATCCAAAACGCCTCAGCCAGACTCATCCTCGACATCCCACGTTCCAGCCACATCTCCGGACATCTGAGAGACCTTCACTGGCTCCCCGTCAACAAAAGAATCACCTTCCGCCTCCTCACCCACGCACACAAAGCCCTACACGACCAAGGCCCGAGCTACCTCAACAGCCGAGTCAACTTCTACGCTCCCAAACGCCACCTCCGATCAGCCAACCACGCCCTCGCCGCCGTCCCCCGCATCCGAAGAGCGACTACAGGAGGAAGGTCCTTCTCCTACCTGGCCGCCAAGACCTGGAACTCCCTCCCGTCCGACCTGCGCCTGACCCAAGACCACCTCTCCTTCAGGAAGAAGCTGAAGACCTGGCTGTTCGAGCAGTAGCGGCACGCCCCCCCCCCCCCCCCCCCCCCCCCCAGCGCCTTGAGACCCTACGGGTATGTAGCGCGCTTTATAAGTGTATTTGATTGATTGATTGATTGATTGACTATTTAAATGACTGGTAATGTAGCAGGCAACTGTTAGTGTTGTCACTGATCTGACTGAAATCACAATGGAGTTTGTCTGTCACTTTGCGTCTTGCCTGCGGACTGCTGCCTGCCAGTCCTAGGTGAACGTTTCAGTACTTTGTTTAGTGAGTTACGTGACTTTCGAAGTCACAGGTCCGCAAATAAATAAAAAGTAACCATAATCAATATAATTTCGCGGAAATATTTTGTTATTGTTCTTTTGAAATGTTTGATTTGGTTGACATTGACAAGCAACAATCATCCATGTTTTCTGTTCTTTCTTTCATGTTGTACGTCAGCTCCCCCCAGGGGCGAGAGGAGGACACAGGAGCAGCAGGCGGCGGATGCTGTTCAACAGGGCCAGGATCGGGCAGGCGAGGGCTCCTCTGCTGGCCCCAGTAAGTTTTCATTTTAGACTAGTACCTATTTTTCCTAGCGTTCCTCATTTGAATTTTTTCAAAATTGTCTTTGCTCTTCTTGTAGACTGTATCTAAATTCTTATCCTGCCTCTACTATGACTCCCTGTGGTATTACTAGATTATTCTTATTAGTCTGTCTGTGTAGCTAAGTAAGATTGCACGGTTGGCGAAACTCCCATGATTCTAGTCAGCAATAGCTCTATCAACTTAGTGCAGTCCTCTGGGATTGTCCATAATGTCTTTTGAAGTGTTCTATCTGGACTCATGCTTGCAAAAATTGCAAAACCTTTCGCTCAGTCACTCTAGTCTGGAGGACCAAAAAACACAGATTGTATTTAAATTTAAAAGCTTTATTAAAAGTAAACACATTTATTAAAATGAAGTCATAATAAAACTAAACGTTTAACTGATAATGGAAAAGTGGTTAGTGCTGACGATTAATTGAAGACATTTCTTGTGGTCGAGCCGAGCTCTCACCTGGTTTCAACTTGATCTTGTTGTTAGAAGTCCATCTTCTGTCTGTGTGGAGAAAAATGGTGCGTGTTAAAAAATCAGCCTTCATCAGTTGTGCCAAAAAGTGCAGCAAGACAACCTTCCCTGGAAAAAGGGACATTTTTTTTAACTTTAACGTAGACAGTCACAAATTACATTGTTTTCACATGTCTTCATTCCTAGACCAAATACTAGTGACTAGTGAGTGCTTTATTCTAAGATTCTTAAATGTACTTTGTAGGTGGAACACCTGGTGGCGGGGCCAGTGTGGTGGTGGTGCTCGACACGGAGGCGGAGGGCAATTCATCAGGGGAGGAGGCGGCGGCGGCGGCTGTGAGAGTTGAGACGGTGGTGGCGGCCAGAGGTAAGCTCTTATATATTCCTTACTTATTGAGATTGAAGACTAGCTGGGAAGGCAAGAATATGAGATGCATGGCTGGGTGAATGATGAAGCAATGATGGGTGGAAGGACAACAGCCTGGGTGGGTGACACAGAAACTGTATGTGTCCATATACCTGGATCATGCTACTATCTGACTCTTAGATAGCATATGTGTATCTAGAGCAGGGGTACTCATAGTACGGCCCGCGGGCCGGTGGTGGCCCGGCAAGCCTTCCTTGGCGGTGCGCAGACCTTGCAGACAATCACTGCTCCCCCGGCCCCCACAGAGCAGAGGCTTTTTTGTATTTCACCTGTTAGCGCCCCTGCATCTCCACTCTGACAATCACTGCTCCCCCGGCCCCCACAGAGCAGAGTGGAGATGCAAGGCCACAAAGAGGTGAAATAGAACAAAGCCTCTGCTCTGTGGGGCCGGGCAAGCAGTGATTGTCAGGGTGGAGAAGCAGGGGCGCTAAAACAAACAAAGCCTCAATAATATGTTAATGGTCTTTTAAAGACCTGTTAAGTACTTTGGTGTTGTTGTCTGTGTGTGCGCGTTGAGGAAGCGGTCTCAACCCGGGCTGAAGGCTGACACAGATAGACACACACACAGTGAGATGACAGAGGGAGAGGGAGGGCAGGAGGGAGAGAGAGATGGAGGGAGGGCAGGAGGGACAGCAGGAGGGAGAGAGATGTATGTAAATGCTGGGTCTGGTGGCTCAGTGGATGAGGGCATCTGCTGCAGGGACCTGTGTGCAACCTCATGGTCACAAGTTATCGTTTTGCTTTAGCCCCGCCCCCTCTGACTCCGCCCCCACCAGTGCGGCCCTCGGCCCCAAACTACACTGTAAATGTAGCCCCTGAGAGAAAGTTTGTGAGTACCCATGATCTAGAGAGAGTAGATGGTCAGTGGATGAACTAAGTGTAACTTTGAAGAGCATGTAACACTGCACCCGCACGTCCGTTCCAGTGTAGGAAAGGCAAGGAAAAGAACTTTTAATTTTGTCCAAATACTACCATAAATAGTAGCAGTAGTTTGTATTGCAAGCACTGCATAGATCCGGTTATTATGGTGGCCACTCCCTACCTCTCTTAATAAGTTTAGTAGTACTCAGTCATTCATGTGTGGATGTATCACTGCCTGTCACTCAATAAAAAGCAAAGCACCTAAAGTCATCCCATATATAAGCAAAAACATCCCATGTGAAGTGATAGATAATCAGATTATTTATCTTCTTCAATTTTCCATTTCTAGTACTCATTTCCACTGTAGGGTGAAAGTTAAATTAATTAAGCAGTAGCCCTTGAGTTGTAACAGAGTATTCTCAGTGCCACCCGTAATAGAAAAGTAAGAGATTCACCACCTGCATGTACTGGACGGGTACAGTAACGCAACGGCAACGCAAGTCTAGGTCACTCCTCATGGCGTGCGTCTCTTTTTCTCGGGTGCAAGTTTACCGCGCTGGCATTATGCCGGCTTGCAGAAAATAACGTACCAATTTTCCAAAACAAGAGACAAGAAGAAGAATAAGACTGGTGTACTTTCATAGTCGACTCCAATGGAAGTCCACAGTGCTCATAGAATTTGTTCCTTAAACTCCCACTAATGTTAGAGCAAGGATGAAGAAGTGTGAGGTTAGATAGATACTGGCCTCAATAGTTATGTAATGCGCTTGCAAGTTGCTAGTTGTACTGCAGCACACATTTCTGCTGAATGATTGAGTTAATCTTAAAGAGCATTGGTTACAGACTATGTCTTTCTTTCTTCATATAGGTTCTCCTTCCAAACGAACAAGGAGGAAGGAGCTGGCTAGAGCGGCCCGGCAACGGAGAATCGAGGCCACTGTTGCGGAATATCGGCGGCTGGTGGCCCTGGAGGACGAGGAAAGTGTGCGGTCGACAACAACGACAACGTCGTCTGCATCGGCCTCCGTGGCCCCACCGGCTGCCACCCAGCACAGTGGTCCACCGAGACTGAGCCGGGCTGCCAAAGGCAAACGCCACCGCCGAGCAGCAAGGCCAACAGCTGCTTCTCACAGGCCTTGCACCTGCAAGGCAGTGAAGGCACGCCTGCGCCGCACTACCCTGATGGTGTCCCGCCTTCAGCAGGAGCTCGCCTTGCTCCGCGAGGAGCATGATGCCCTGGCCCAAAAAGTTAACAGCATCCACCCATAGTGTCCCTTGCCCCTTTTTTAGAGACTTTTGGGGGGTGGGAATTGGGAGTTGGGTTTTTGGGGACTTTTGAAGGACAATCGTTGGGGTTAGGGAGGGTCTTGCGGGAGATTATTTTGTTAGGGATATAAATATACTTTTTCAAACTTTATCTGAGCATACCTGTTTTTTACTGCTTGCCTGGTGGGTGGGGGTTTAACGTTGACTGTTTTCCTGAAAGTTTAGTTCCATTTTCTTCCTTTAAGTGTAAATGCCCAAATGTTTTCAACACTAAGTGCCTCTCACAGACTAAGTGAAGTGAATCCAAGAGTCCTAGGACTTTAGTAGTACTACCTTCAGTCTCTCGTCTCTCGTACTAATACTCCATTATACCCCCAAACCACCAAACGCTTATCTTACCTGTAATTTGTGTTTGAAAGTAGGGCTAGGCCCAGGGCTGGCTCCACGGGAAACACCGAATAACGTTGGCAATCTTGGTCGGATAAAATTTCCTCATAGCGGTGGTACTAGTGGTGTGACACAGTGGCAGTTGCATGCCTATGAAAAAAAAGAAAATGAAATCTGGTTTGTCCTCCTGAGCAATTCAACGGTACAACTGAGAATATAGGAGGTGACAGAAGTACAGTAGAGCAGTGCCACATTGTAGCCTAACAAATGGTAAAGTATAACTACTAATTCGGTTGAAGTTCTTTCACATTAGCAATGGTTCTTTGTCAAGCAGAGTAAGAATATATCATCGACAACTGTGGAAAGAAAGAATGCGACAGTACAGGGCCTGTGTGGAATTATTGATAACTATATTCAACATAAGGTCTCTGTAGCCAGATACCCGAGAGCCTTGCTGGTCACTATAAATCCATTCACAACAACACTCAATGGGGTTGGTCTGGAAGGTGTCACGTTTACTCCCCGTGATCCAGTCGATGCAAATATGGTTCCACCTCCAAATGTCACCAACACCCAGAAGTGTAAACACAGGGTGTTCGAGGCATTAGGCGAGGGAGAAAAATAACAAACTAAAATAAAAAATGTGGGATGGGTAAAGGTAGGGTCAGCAGGGAAAGGATACCTGTAAGAGAAGACAAGACAGGCATCAGTGAAGTGATGTCCTAACATACAAGGGTACTCTCATATAGTCTCACTAAATAGTCTGCAAGTCTCCCGCCTACTCATGGGAAATGTAGTTTCATAGTACGGTAGGCGCTTAGGGGCTGCGTAACCTGACAGAAGGTATAGTAGATAGAAAAGGAGAAATTGCTTTTTTTCTAGGTGTCCCCTCACTCACCAGGGTTGCCCCTTGGTGACATGCTTCATCATTGGGGCCATCCCAGTCCTCTACGGCCTGGGGCGTGCTGCGACTTGCGAATTACGTAGGAGCACTTACAAATGACTATGTGTGGTGCAGATAGTGGAGTGGACTAAGTGATGTGTTAAGGGATCAATGTAGAAGCCGAGAGAGAGCAAAGAAATGCAGTCACAGTCAGAGAAAAAGGCAAGGGATACTGTATCTATGTGGTTGTAGTGGTCCTGTTGGAAGTGGTAAGTAAGTTGCCCGCAGAAAAAAAATCCTCCTATTAGCGGCACTCCTCCATTGCAGCCGACGCTTCGTCCACCGATGTTGGTCACCAGAAGACACCCTGTCCACTGCCTGCCTGATGCTGAATTGTGGCTCGCTACTGTGAAGCCTGACTCCATCCTTTTTTCCCCATTGCAGAGACTGAAACCCGGCCTGTAATTATTCAACGAAAAACAGGAAGTGATATAATATTACAACACCACTGATAAATAAATATAAGGTATGTAGGCTGTGGAGTGCAAAAAGTCACAATTTGTTTTTCCTAGTAGACAGACAGTACAATGTTTTTGAAAGTGCGTACTCTGAGTCACCTTTTGAAGGATAAATAAGTATGGGCAAATTAATGTAGCGGATCTTGCCCCTCAAGCTAGGTGTACTGTAAACTGTGTTTTAGAACAAAAATAGATCTTCCTAGCAGTGCTCCCACCCAAAAAACGAGGCCTAGCAGAAAACTGGAGACAAAACTTACTTTGAAAGTAAAAGTAGGCCGAAGTACCCTAATTACCCATTACCCCCCGTGGATTGCATTCAAACCACTTGCAAGCAACCAAGCAAAAGTAGCCATAGCCAGCATCGCTCCAAGACTCGAAATCCCCCCCACTCAAACACATGCAATAGAAATACTGCTAACCCTAACGAACCCTAAGTTAAGAATAGTGGCAAAGGCTTTCTTTAACTATGCCAAATCCCCCCTTTCCCACCATGGATTTTCTTCAAATGACTTGCAACCAAAATTACACATTCTCACGAGTGCTCTAAGACCCCAGAACTCAGTTTGAAAAATCTAGAACACCCCGATACACATGCAATCCTGCTGCTAGGGCTAACCCTAACGAACCCTAAGTTACAAAAAGTGCCAAAACTAAAGGCTTTTCCGCGCGGATTTTGTCCCAACCACTTCTACCCGGTATTAGACCTTCCCAGGAATGCCCCAAGACCCGGCAACCCACCCGCCAAGAAGCATAACACCCCCAAACAGGCCAAAAGCAAAATCTCATACTTGCAATATTTCTGGGCCTTCGGTCCAAACGCGCTGCGTAGCTAGGCCATAAGTCGGGGTTGGCACGACGGATTTCCTGAAAAGCAAATGCAATCAAGATTAGAGTGTCCCAGCAGTGCTCCCAGACCACGAAACTCACCCAGAAACACCAGGAAGCCCCCCAAACAGGCCCCCGAAAACGCTACATAGAGCAAAATGTCAGAAATAGCCCCAAAAAAAATCGGCCTGGATTTAGTCCCAACCACTTCTACCCGGTATTAGACCTTCCCAGGAATGCCCCAAGACCCGGCAACCCACCCGCCAAGAAGTATAACACCCCCAAACAGGCCAAAAGCAAACTCTCATACTTGCAATATTTCTGGGCCTTCGGTCCAAACGCGCTGCGTAGCTGGGCCATAAGTCGGGGTTGGCACGACGGATTTCCTGAAAAGCAAATGCAATCAAGATTAGAGTGTCCCAGCAATGCTCCCAGACCACGAAACTCACCCACAAACAGACGGAACCCCCCCTAAGAGCACCTCAAAGGCAAGCAAGTCATCAAAAACACAAAAAATTTTCCGCCTGGGATTTGGTCCAAAACACTTTTATCCGGTATTAGAGCTTCCCAGCAATGGCCCCAGAGCCGTCAACCCAGGAGAAAACGAGTAGAAGACCCCCAAACAGCCAAAGAGCAAAAGTACAAAAATGGGGACTTAGTCAATTTTTCACAAATTTCCCAAATCACTCCGCGCGCGCTCTGCAGCTAGGCCCTAAGTCCCCTCTGCCACCATGGATTTGCTTCAAACCTCTTGCAAAGTAAAGTAGATATAGCCAGCAGTGCTCCCAGACCACGAAACTCACCCAGAAACACCAGGAAGCCCCCCAAACAGGCCCCCGAAAACGCTACATAGAGCAAAATGTCAGAAATAGCCCAAAAAAAAATCGGCCTGGATTTAGTCCCAACCACTTCTACCCGGTATTAGACCTTCCCAGGAATGCCCCAAGACCCGGCAACCCACCCGCCAAGAAGTATAACACCCCCAAACAGGCCAAAAGCAAACTCTCATACTTGCAATATTTCTGGGCCTTCGGTCCAAACGCGCTGCGTAGCTAGGCCATAAGTCGGGGTTGGCACGACGGATTTCCTGAAAAGCAAATGCAATCAAGATTAGAGTGTCCCAGCAGTGCTCCCAGACCACGAAACTCACCCGCAAACACCAGGAAGCCCCCCAAACAGGCCCCCGAAAACGCTACATAGAGCAAAATGTCTGAAATAGCCCAAAAAAAATCGGCCTGGATTTTGTCCCAACCACTTCTACCCGGTATTAGACCTTCCCAGGAATGCCCCAAGACCCGGCAACCCACCCGCCAAGAAGCATAACACCCCCAAACAGGACAAAAGCAAAATCTCATACTTGCAATATTTCTGGGCCTTCGGTCCAAACGCGCTGCGTAGCTAGGCCATAAGTCGGGGTTGGCACGACGGATTTCCTGAAAAGCAAATGCAATCAGGATTAGAGTGTCCCAGCAATGCTCTCAGACCACGAAACTCACCCACAAACAGACGGAACCCCCCCTAAGAGCACCTCAAAGGCAAGCAAGTCATCAAAAACACAAAAAAATTTCCGCCTCGGATTTGGCACAAACCACTTTTAGTGCTTCCCAGCAATGGCCCCAGACCCGTCAACTCACCTGCAAAGAGGTAGAACAACACCCCCACAAGTGCTGAGTCTTTCTTCATTGGGCGTAAACCAGCCCTCTGCTTTGATGGAAATAGGAGTCTGGAGGAGGAGGATAGAGGAGCATGTTCTTCTGAACTTGTGAACCTGAGGAATGCAGACTGCGGCACCTTCAAATAAATTAGCAAACAAGTGAAGACAGTTCTGCTGATGGGCTTGTCTTTGTGATTATCTGATTAAAGTTTGAATTATATTAACTGTGCACAACAAAGAAAGACAGACACACAGGAATAAAAGTGAATAAGGATGAAAAAGAAAGTTATTGATTCGTTGTCTCATTTTCAGGGCTCGAAGTCGGAATCACGGTCCAGGAATAAGAATAAGGCTTCGTCATCATACTCTGCGAATTCAGCCCGGGTGAGGTCAGTGCCACCTGACAGAGTAGAAATTCCCTCATCTATGGTGCTGGCCACCTCCTCTTCATCCGGCACGCTCTCTCGTACTCTTATATCTGGTGGTATGAGGTGCTGATTCATCTTGATCATTGTTAACCTCTCCACATTTTTGGGCGAGAGGCGGCTCCGTTTGGGAGTTACAATCCCACCAGCCGCACTGAAAACCCGTTCAGAAGACACACTTGCGAGTGGGCAAGACAAGTAGTTTAAAGCCAGGTTGGTGAGCTGTGGCCACAATTCTTTTTTCCCATGCCAATACGCCAATGGGTCAGAATTAACATAGACCTCTGTGGAGTCATTCAGATAGTCCTTCACCATCGACTCAAGGTCCTCCTCCAAGGTTCCTCCACTTTGCGTAGCTCTTGCTGTGCCTCTGACCTTTTGAGAACCAAACCCACGCAGAGCTAGCCAATCCTCTTCAGCCTCCAATGTTTCTGTTGTCTTTCGTGCAGATGATCCGGTTGCCGGTGTCTTTAACGGCTGAGAGGTCACTTGTGCCACAGCCACAGGTGCAGAAGTGGATTGTTTTGACTGGGGATGGCCTGCTGATGTACTGCCATTTCCTTCAATTTCCAGCCGTTCTGTTTCAAACTTCTTGGCTGACAAGGCTAGCCAACGTTTGTACTTTGTAACATCTTCATCACCAAAAGGAAAGAATGCTCTGCCTGCCAGCGCCTTTTTGTAGCGTGGATCCAGAATAGTAGCACAAATGTAATGCTGTTCTGAGTGGATCTTTTGAAGACGTTCATCACCTTGTAGGAGCTCTAATAATTGCTCAGCCAGAAGCAAAGAGTCTTTCTTTTTGTCATCTTTTCGAAACACAGAACACACCTCCTTCAGTTGGTCCTCCAGCATGTACAACAATGGGATAGCTTTTCCCAAATTAGAGTCCTCCTTGCTGACTGCACGCGTGAAGACCTCAAAAGGACGAAGCATGCGTGTTAGGCTTTCAACTATGTTCCATTGCGGCCCACCCATCCTCAGCTCCTCTATACCCTCTTTCAAGAAATATTGATCGAGTTGCGTATACTGCTCATACAGACGCTCAAGCATGTAGAAGGTTGAGTTCCAACGTGTTACCACCTCCTGGATGAGTGCTTTCACTGGCATTTGACATTGATATAGCATGCTCCTCAGCTGCTTCCGGGCCTTAAAAGAATGCCTGAAATGCTTGCAAATTTTTCGGCAGTTCTCCAATACACTGTACGCTGCACTGCTTTTATTACCCAAGAATTTTTGGACAACCAGGTTTATACAGTGCGCCAAACACGGCACTCTGAAATAGTAACCGTCCCTCATGGCCTTAACTATATTGGAGCCATTGTCCGTGGAAACATAACCAACCTTGCGTTTTAGTGGGGACAGACAGTTAAGGACCTTTGTGTTAAAGACATCCAAAATGTTTTCTGCTGTGTGACGTTTCTCCAAACCAAACATGGCTAGTGTTGCATGTTTCCGAGCACCTTTAAAAACAATGTTAGTGTCAACACCTGAGTTTAGCTTTGCTTTAGCCCCTGAAAAAGAGACCCAGTGTGCAGTGATGCACATGTAATCAGCGCCTGCGCCACTGGTCCACATGTCTGTTGTCAGATGTATAGTGTGAACAGCACTCTTCTGCAAAGCTGCCCCAATCACCTTCAGAACATCTTCATGTAGTGCTGGAACCGCAACTCGGGCAAAATAGAACCGGCTAGGAACCTTCCATTTAGGGCAGAGCACTGCCACTAATTCTAGAAAACCAACCCCTTCTACAAAAGAAAAAGGGAGAAGGTCCAGAGCTAGCATTTTAGCCAGCTTAGTGTTATACAGACGGGTCATTGGGTGGTTGCGTTCATATTGCGCTTCTGTAAACAACATCTTTTTAATGTTGCCCTGGACCAATGATTTACGGGATGATGATGATCTCTTCGACCCAGTTACGCTCGCTGATGAACTTTTCCGCATTGATGTCTCACTCTCTCCCACACTCTTAGTGTGGCTCCCATGGGGTGTGCTGCTGACATGGGAACTGGGTGTAAGTGAAGTGTTTGAATCGTCTTCTTGTACCTCCTCGTCATCAGCAGATGACAAATCAACGTTTTCATTACGTGCAATTCCGGCTTTCTTGACCGCCTCTAGGTGCGGAAACCATTGGACAGGGTGCGCTCTCTCAAGATGACCTCTCTGGCCTCCGGTACCATAGTTAGAACCAAGCTTACCACGACTAACTAGAAGCTTACAAAGGCTACAAATGGCTACGTTTTCCTTTTTTGGGCAAACACTAAAGAAGTCCCAAACTGGAGACTTGAAATGTCTTCGGGGGCCGGAGGAGGCGGCGATACTGGTGGTGGTGGTCCTGCTGCTAATGACAGATGAAGTGGAGGATGTGGATTGCCGAACTTCAGTACGTTTTGCACTTTCACCACCACGAATTGAGGTCGAGGACGAGGTGGGTACCTTCTTGCGAAGAAATATGGAAGCGGTAGGTTTTGGTGTACTACTTAACTCCAAATCTAATGATTCCATTTCCATTGCCTCCTCGCCGACATCATCATCACGCTCAGCAGCTTCTCGGGATAGGGTCAAAATGTCTCTTTGCTGCATGCCCGGTGGGGCTGCAGTGACCTTTGTGATGACTGGCTCGTCGTCATCGTGAGAGGCTTCATCACCAGCAGTATCTGTCACTTCTTGTTGAGCCTCATCACACTCCATAGGTTTGAGTTTTTGGACGACCTTCCTTTTACGCTTAGGTAACGGTGTCAGATCATGGTGTGCCTCTGCCTCACTGTCAGACCGCAGTTGTGGTTCCCAAGACAGATCACTTGCACCAGAACGAGGTGGGCTTGAAGAAGATGTAGACACCCCCCTTGATCTTTTCCTTGCTAGGGATGTGGAAGACAATGAATGATCATCAGGAGGAGTGGCTTCCAATGATACCTCAGCTTCATTGTCGATTTCCAAATGTGCCCCTACTTCGGGAGGAACAACTATTGTGGGCACTTGTGAACGTCCATGCACCTTTGCTTGCGCATCTCCTTTTGCTGCCTCTCCTTCCACATGTACTTGGGCGTGTACTTGCACATGGTGTTGTTGTTGCGGCTGTGGTTGTTCAACACTTGTCAGATGAGTTACAACAACCTGTGTTGATTCAGGGACATTGCTGCTACTTTCTTGCGATGAGCCAACATCACTGGTCGATGGTGATTGGAGAAGTACACTGACTGCCTCTGAAGCACTCAAGGGCTTTGACTTAAGTTGGCGTGGTGGTGGAGGCACTGAACCCAATGGAGCAGGGGTGCTGCTCTCAGGTTGGTCCCCAGCAGATCCTGCTGCTGCAGGCGTACTTTTTTTTTTGCTCCCAAAAAAAGTGGCGGGTGGCACACCAGCCTCCTTGGTAACTTGCTTCTTCTGCTCCTTACTAGCAACTTTCTTGCTAGAGGAGCTACGGAGAACTTTCTTTGGGGCCATCTTCTTCAGAGCAGGTCAGACAGCAGGCCGCAGTTGCACGAATTGTAGAGTTGTCTGAGGCCAGACGTGACGTCGCGTGACGTTATGCTGCACACACACACCGCTGCAGGACTTCTTCCTGGCACTGGTGGTTCTCTTGAGTCTTGTGCACCTAAAAAAAATGGAAGACAGAGGAACATCAGTTCAGTTATAGAGCACAAAAAAATCGAAAAACACTGCAAAATCAGCACAATCCCAATCCATCCATGCCCTCCATAATGTTTAAATTCAAGACAACCCACAGAAAGACTAGGCCCATGCAAGACTCACTACCCCTGGCATAAATTAAGGTTGAAAAGTAGGCAAAATGGTTGGAGGCCTAACAACAAAGCCTGCATTCAAAATGGCCACTTGCCTGCCAGCACATGGCCAGTGCCTGTAGCTGCACTCAAAATGGCCACCAGCCACATGGCATGTCCCTCCCCATGAACACCCCCAAAAATCGAAAAACACTGCAAAATCAGCACAATCCCATTCCATCCATGGCCTCTCCATGATGTTTAAATTCAAGACAGCCCACAGAAAGACTAGGCCCATGCTAGACTCAAATACCCCTGGTGAAAAGGCCACAAGTACAGGCCCAAAAATCGAAAAACACTGCAAAATCAGCACAATCCCATTCCATCCATGGCCTCTCCATGATGTTTAAATTCAAGACAGCCCACAGAAAGACTAGGCCCATGCTAGACTCAAATACCCCTGGTGAAAAGGCCACAAGTACAGGCCCAAAAATCGAAAAACACTGCAAAATCAGCACAATCCCATTCCATCCATGGCCTCTCCATGATGTTTAAATTCAAGACAGCCCACAGAAAGACTAGGCCCATGCTAGACTCAAATACCCCTGGTGAAAAGGCCACAAGTACAGGCCCAAAAATCGAAAAACACTGCAAAATCAGCACAATCCCATTCCATCCATGGCCTCTCCATGATGTTTAAATTCAAGACAGCCCACAGAAAGACTAGGCCCATGCTAGACTCAAATACCCCTGGTGAAAAGGCCACAAGTACAGGCCCAAAAATCGAAAAACACTGCAAAATCAGCACAATCCCATTCCATCCGTGGCCTCTCCATGATGTTTAAATTCAAGACAGCCCACAGAAAGACTAGGCCCATGCTAGACTCAAATACCCCTGGTGAAAAGGCCACAAGTACAGGCCCAAAAATCGAAAAACACTGCAAAATCATCACAATCCCATTCAATCCATGGCCTCCATGATGTTTAAATTCAAGACAACCCACAGAAATACTAGGCCCATGCAAGACTCACTACCCCTGGCATAAATAAAGGTTGAAAAGTAGGCAAAATGGTTGGAGGCCTAACAACAAAGCCTGCATTCAAAATGGCCACTTGCCTGCCAGCACATGGCCAGTGCCTGTAGCTGCACTCAAAATGGCCACCAGCCACATGGCATGTCCCTCCCCATGAACACCCCCAAAAATCGAAAAACACTGCAAAATCAGCACAATCCCATTCCATCCATGCCCTCCATGATGTTTAAATTCAAGACACCCCACAGAAAGACTAGGCCCATGCTAGACTCAAATACCCCTGGTGAAAAGGCCACAAGTACAGGCCCAAAAATCGAAAAACACTGCAAAATCAGCACAATCCCATTCCATCCATGGCCTCCATGATGTTTAAATTCAAGACAGCCCACAGAAAGACTAGGCCCATGCTAGACTCAAATACCCCTGGTGAAAAGGCCACAAGTACAGGCCCAAAAATCGAAAAACACTGCAAAATCAGCACAATCCCATTCCATCCATGGCCTCTCCATGATGTTTAAATTCAAGACAGCCCACAGAAAGACTAGGCCCATGCTAGACTCAAATACCCCTGGTGAAAAGGCCACAAGTACAGGCCCAAAAATCGAAAAACACTGCAAAATCAGCACAATCCCATTCCATCCGTGGCCTCTCCATGATGTTTAAATTCAAGACAGCCCACAGAAAGACTAGGCCCATGCTAGACTCAAATACCCCTGGTGAAAAGGCCACAAGTACAGGCCCAAAAATCGAAAAACACTGCAAAATCATCACAATCCCATTCAATCCATGGCCTCCATGATGTTTAAATTCAAGACAACCCACAGAAATACTAGGCCCATGCAAGACTCACTACCCCTGGCATAAATAAAGGTTGAAAAGTAGGCAAAATGGTTGGAGGCCTAACAACAAAGCCTGCATTCAAAATGGCCACTTGCCTGCCAGCACATGGCCAGTGCCTGTAGCTGCACTCAAAATGGCCACCAGCCACATGGCATGTCCCTCCCCATGAACACCCCCAAAAATCGAAAAACACTGCAAAATCAGCACAATCCCATTCCATCCATGCCCTCCATGATGTTTAAATTCAAGACACCCCACAGAAAGACTAGGCCCATGCTAGACTCAAATACCCCTGGTGAAAAGGCCACAAGTACAGGCCCAAAAATCGAAAAACACTGCAAAATCAGCACAATCCCATTCCATCCATGGCCTCCATGATGTTTAAATTCAAGACAGCCCACAGAAAGACTAGGGCCATGCTAGACTCAAATACCCCTGGTGAAAAGGCCACAAGTACAGGCCCAAAAATCGAAAAACACTGCAAAATCAGCACAATCCCATTCCATCCATGGCCTCTCCATGATGTTTAAATTCAAGACAGCCCACAGAAAGACTAGGCCCATGCTAGACTCAAATACCCCTGGTGAAAAGGCCACAAGTACAGGCCCAAAAATCGAAAAACACTGCAAAATCAGCACAATCCCATTCCATCCGTGGCCTCTCCATGATGTTTAAATTCAAGACAGCCCACAGAAAGACTAGGCCCATGCTAGACTCAAATACCCCTGGTGAAAAGGCCACAAGTACAGGCCCAAAAATCGAAAAACACTGCAAAATCATCACAATCCCATTCAATCCATGGCCTCCATGATGTTTAAATTCAAGACAACCCACAGAAATACTAGGCCCATGCAAGACTCACTACCCCTGGCATAAATAAAGGTTGAAAAGTAGGCAAAATGGTTGGAGGCCTAACAACAAAGCCTGCATTCAAAATGGCCACTTGCCTGCCAGCACATGGCCAGTGCCTGTAGCTGCACTCAAAATGGCCACCAGCCACATGGCATGTCCCTCCCCATGAACACCCCCAAAAATCGAAAAACACTGCAAAACCAGCACAATCCCATTCCATCCATGGCCTCCATGATGTTTAAATTCAAGACAGCCCACAGAAAGACTAGGCCCATGCACCACTCACTACCCCTGGTCAAGGCCCCAACAACAGGTCAAAAATCGAAAAACACAAAATTTTACAAAAAAAAAAAATCGAAAAACACAGAAAAATCAGCACAATCCCAATTCATCTATGGCCTCCATGATGTTTAAGTTCAAGACAACCCACAGAAAGAATCAGTCCACCCACCACTGAGTACACCTGGGAAAAGGCCCCAAAACAGCCCAAAAATCGAAAATCCCAAAATTTTAGTTGCAGCAACTGTAATGCCCCAAACAAACTTACTTGTAAAATTTCTAATCCAACAGTGATCCAAAGAAAGTCAAAAAGGCCTCAAATCCAAAGATCCAGCAGCATCCACAAAAGGTAATCCTTCCAGGTCCACATCCGAATGAAAAGTGACCAGGAGATGGACAAAGCACTGGGAGGAGCCTGCTGAACAGGAACAGGAGGTTGAAGACTATGGGGCACTTCCTTCCTCCCACCCCCCTGCCCCCCTCCCCAAAATGGACTCCTCGCTAAAAAAGTGCAGGCAAATGTCAAACTAAGGAGTTATTCACATAAAAATCTTCATTTCTAGAAGGTTTATGCTGCTTGCTGGTGGATTTCTTGTGCAGAATTGCAAATTTATATTTTCGCGCGCCGCATCTCAAATCTCGCAATTGCGAAGTACCGCGAGACGTGATCTCGTCGTACTCGCGTTGACAAACTATCGCTGGCAAGCCGCGATGACGTAATCGCGCTCGCCAATTCCCGCGGGATCACACAGCAAGATCCAAAATGGCGCAGCACTCGCAAACTATTGAAAAAAACAACTCGGCAAACGATGATAAACGCCGCGCGCCGCAAAAATTGTATCACCAACGCCGCGCGCCGCCAAAAAAATCCGCTGCGTGCGAATTTGCGGATTTTGCGGGAAATCCGCAAATCTCGCGGATTGCGGATTTCCCGAAAATCCGCAAAATCCGCGAGCGGAACGGATTTTCCGCCCATGCTTACGTAGGACACCCCTAATAAAAAGGACATGTATATAAAAATGCGGATTAGCCGCTGTATCTCTCTAGCAAACTATGACATAAAAATCGTTAGGAAAAACAAAAGGAATCGAGCAAAATCAGTAGGCCACTGATGGAATCTTTTTGACCCCGCTAAAATAGAAACATTAGGAGCAACCCCTCGTGAGAAATATGAGACTAGTAGGAGGAGCCGAGCTCGACGCCATGATGGCTGCAAGGCAGCCCGGCTCCACCGCCCACCCCGCCCAAATAACGGCAAACCCTATACAAATATTAAATATATACAACACTCCAGCAAAATAACAGGGTAAAACGTTTTATTAAACAACTATTACATATATAAAACACTCCAGCAAAGTAACAGGGTAAAACGTTTTATTAAATAACTATTTACATGACAGCCTGCTGCAACATCAATCCAAATGCATTCGCAGTCTGTTTGACGCTGTTCCTGTCCCTCCTTCCTTAAAGTAGCAATGTTGGGCTACTTTGGGCTACTTTTTGGTTGGCTTTGGGCTATAGAAAGCCTACAAAAGCCATCAGCCGGCGAGGTGGCATCTGTGGCAGCCTGGGATGGAGAACCGTTGTGCAAATAGGCCGGAGGCAACAAAAACGCGCCGAGGCCCGTCCCCGGATAAGCCCACAGGAGGTGTCCAGCAAGTTCTGTGGGGGGGGGGGATGCCTTGCTGATGGTCCCCCCGCCCCCTCTTGTTGCCTGGCCCGGCTAGCTCAATCGAGACTCAAACTCAGGGTCGTGGATCCAGCCATTTTGTATACCTTCGCCAGAAGATGGCGTGGGGCGCCCGCGGAGAGGCGGCGCGGACGGCCCCCTCACCCCCAGGTGGAGGTTCTTCTCCTGCACCAAGATCGCCATTAGCGTTCCACTCGGCGGGCCCCCGCGGTTGGCTGGCCGGGGGACCCGCTCCGGTGGCCGGGGAGAAGGGCAGCTGCAGGAGAGGGGCTCTCAAGATGGCGGCCGGCTCCCTGGATTTGGGCCTGGTCCACTAGGATGGCTCTGGGCCACTATGGAACTCGGATGCTTTGCCTGCTCGGGCATGAGCCCCTCTCGTGAGGAAGTTCTCTCCGCTTTGAAGATTCTACGAGAGTCGTTGGCCCTTGACTCCTGCGGGCTTCCGGTGGGGGCAACCGCCACTGCTGCTCGACTATCCCCCACGGATATGCCGCTCCCCCGAGTGACCGCCGCCTTATCCACATCTGGTGCCGTGAGGGAGGCTGATCCGGTGCATCGGCGGAGGGACACGCCTGCTAGGTATGGGCGAATTTTGCGAATCTCGCGTTCGCGAATTTTGCGGATTTGCGAACTCGCAATCCGCAAAATCCGCGAATTTTTTTTTTTTTGTGTTCGCGCGTGTTTCTGCCAGTTCGCGAGGGTTTTTACAATTTCGCAATTTGCGAACTTACCTGTCGGGTCGCAAGTTTTGCGAACTTGTTGATTCTACGTGTCCAGCCTGTTTGGGACACTCTTCTTCATCACTGCCACTCTCTGTCACCACTGCCACTGCCACTCTCTGACTACTCATGCCACCCTCTGGCCCACCCATGCCACCCTCTGTTTCATCACCACACCCTCTGGTTGTCCAGTGTACATTATTTTCGGCAAAGCAAAGCACACCTTCCCTGCCTCAAGTGACCTGAATTAATTTGGGGCTGATTAATGTGTCACAGAATATTTTTTTAGCTGGCACCTGCTTCCTTAGTGCTTCCTGATTAGTGATCTTTTGCACTTGCTAAGTGCTTTCATTGTTGCAAAATTAGTTACAACACCTGCCCTGCCCCAACTGACAATAATGAATTAGGGCCTGATTAATGGATTTTAACTTCCAGCCTGGCTCCTGCTTGTCTCCCTTAGCTGTAATTCAGGACCTTTGTGGCATATGTGTAACTATTCTGAGGTTCAGAGCAGGGTCACATAATAGTTGCAACTGGCAACTGAACTCTGGAGGGGCCCCTCAGGAAGCACTACAGGAAATGGCTACTAATGATGAGCCTGAACTTTTGAACCTGGTAAGTAGTTTCAGTTTTGCTAAGATCGTATTTATGCAATTTAGCACTTACTCGCGGGGTGCGAAGTTGTACTGGCAAGCCGCGAACTCACGCGAACAGTGCGAGCAAGCCATAAAATCCGCTGCTCGCGGATTTGCGGATTTCACGGGAAATTCGCAAATCTCGCGGATTGCGAATTTACCGAAAATCCGCAAAATCCGCGAGCGAAACGGATTTTCCGCCCATGCTTACCGCCTGCAGTCCCGCTCTCCGGAGTGGCCATCACGTCGCCACAAGATAGTGGTGCTCTCATGCTGACGCCAGCTTTTGTCCGAATTACTAAGAGACGCTGTAGACTGCCAACTTGATCAGCTCCGGTGGGACCTCAGCGTGACCCGGTAGGGAAGATTTTGCCTCCCTCGCCTTTGAGTCATGGTTCATGCTGCCTGTTCTTTCTGTTGGCACTAACAAACTTTTGGAACTGCCGAAAGGGATTCTGGTCCGGCCGCTAGTCATTGGAGGTTTTTTTGAACTATACTCTGGACCTGCCCGGCCTCGACCAAAATGGCGCCAGTATGGGCGGGACTTGCAACTCCTTATGACGTTGTAGTCGCTTAGCCTTGATGTTGCGGGGGATTTATGCGGTCTTTGTGCACGTGGCGGGCGGGGAAGGGTACTGACTGGGCATACGGACAACCCTATTGATGTCGGTTTTTTATTGTATTATTAAACCTTCGAAGTAATGTTACTCATGATACTCACCCATGATGTGCATATGAACAATTTTACTGTGACTGATACTTTCAATTATAAAATCAACCTTCACTGATCCTGCAACCGTTTGTCACGTTTGGTTTTTCAACTAAATGGTTCTCTCATCATAACAGTCACTTAGAATAGGTAGGTCTTTAAACAAAGGCTACTATCTCCATATAAATAAAAGGGCAAGTAAAATGGAGCAATTCGATTATAAAAGGTTGAAAAGATATAGCACACAGAAATAATGCTAAAAGAATAGTCAAGATCTGTCATATTTTATGTATTCCTGCAGCATAAACAATCGGTAAAGATCCTGATGTTTAGATATGTCTATGAATAGGACAGCAGATCGAACCTTTTTTCACCTCACAGCTCCCTCGTAGATCGAAAGCGCCCCTTTTTCAAACTAGGAATCCTTAATTACACTACAGCTGTAAATATTCCCGAGGAAGTACACCCAAGCGTATCCTGGTCCTCGGAATCCTACGCATCGTAATCCTTGTTTTACACACCCCCAATAGTTTCCATGCTCCGCGAATAGGAACGACCCCATACCACTATAAGACCATTCCTATTCCTCAAATGAAAACATGAATCCGTCACCCCCCTTCACCTTATACTGAATGCCCCTGACTTTTGACCCTTTCCTACACACGGTCTGTACTACCGCCCTCAGGCGACCTATGTAATGAACAGCCTATCATTGGTTATCTTTTCCGCACTACCTGTTCCTCTGGGCTTCAATGCCGAGATGCAAGGGACTGCATCCCAAAGAGATAAGTCAGGTACGTGGTAGGTAAAAACATTTCTCGTGTTTATGCGCGCTGATGTGCTTTGAACACTGCCCCCCCCCCCTTCTTTTCTTCCTCTACAGGTTGCATCGGAATTTCAGCTGAAGTATGGAGAAGACCTAAAACGCACCGTGCTCCACGCGAGGAAAATAGGCTAGCCATGTGAGATGGTACATTGTATGTGTGAACTATCTCTGGGAGCGTGAAAAATTGTATGGTATGAATGTGCGCATGGGCCCTGATTTGTACGGTATGAATGCGTATGTGTGGCGCACGTCTGGGTCGATAAAAGAATGCTTTTTGTATGACTGAGATGTTGATCGAACGATTAAAGGAATGAGAAAAATAAACCCGAACATGGTACCCGCATGTAAAAGGCGAATAAAAATATAGCACTTTCCTTACGTAGAAAACGACTCTCCCTGGAGCTAGTGAATGGGAGAGTGGCCCATCCCTTGTCCAAAATAGCTCTGTGTTTTGTCTTAGGTTTTTCGTACTCGATGTATGTACTGTCGCACCCTATCTGGTATCTGTACATGTGTAAAGCTGTAAATGTATGTTTTCCCCCAGCTTGTGTTCCTATACGTAAAACCGATCCGTACTGTTCTATGTGTGTGTGTGCACTGAATAAGCCCATTATTATACAAGTTTTTCTATCTCTCTCTCTTTATGTCGTATGTGTACTAATAGCCTATTTGGTGCACACGACGCTCTCTCCCTCTGAGGGCTCCTTTGCTCCCTTCTGAATAAATGACGACACTGTACCTCGCCGGTACAGGTATAATTGGCTTTAGACACGACAGTGTTTGAACAAATTGACAGAAACAAAACAATCGTATTTTGCCATATTACTGCCTCTCCTTTCTGTAAAATGATGAAACTTAATTGGCTGAGAAAGAAAGGACAGGTAAGACGACTGATGTCCCCTAATCTGACCCTTAAAAGGGAACTATATGTCAGTGGTTTTTTTGTTTTAAGTGCTTCAGCAACACCACCATCATCACTCAGACTACCACCGCTCATTACACAAAAGTAGAATGTCCGAAACGTCCCCGTTTTTTCCAGAATGGTCCCAGTCCCGTACCAGCCGTCCCAGAAAATCTTAAAGACGGTAGCTGATGACCTTGTTTTGAAAGATAAAATCGTCTAAAAATGATCGAGGTTAGCCTTTGCTTTCAGAATAGAAAAATGTTTTACGTATGTCCTTCCCTGGAATAAGTAGCCGCAAGCCCATGATATTAGCACTTCACACTTTTTATCAATTAGCAGACCCGGGCCACCGCATGATTCATGTGTTGATGGCATATGCCGATGTAAGGATTACTAAGTCTCCGCCCTATCGTGACCGACAGACATTTCCCCAACTACTTGGGGTTGGGAGAGAAATTAAAGTGCGTAAACGTCTTCCTCTGTCAGTTCTCTAAGACTTGTTTTTTTGTACTCATTTAAAGATAACGTGCAGTCGTCGGAGGAGAGGGGCCGGACGTGACGCACAGCCTGGCTGCAGATCGGGGAATATCTACGACCTCGACCAAGGCGGAGCCACAGAGCAGAGAGTTGCGGGACGAGGCACCATTCTCAACATGGAAAGTGAAAGAAGGAAGGGCTGTCCAGAAGCCCCTGCATGTTGATGAGCTCGTGCCGAAAGTCCCAGCCCATTGTGCCCGATTGATGGGCCCACTTGCTTGAAATTTCTGCCCTCCTTGGTCCATTCCAGATCTGATCCCACTCCACCCTCTCTTCCCTTGGCCTCCCAAAGCACGCCCCCATCACCCCCCCCCTTTTTTCCATATGGAGTTTTTTTTTCTTTTTTAAACTTGACTTGAAGAAGAAACACAGCACAAAAGATAGAATAGGGTTGGTACGAAAGAAGAACGGAATGCGGGTACCCCGCCTAAGGTACCTATGGTAGACTAGTTAGGGAACAGGACAAACAGGACTGTGGTCCGAGAGCAAAGAGTGACCACACCCTGCAACGCGAAATCCGGATTAGAGCTGGGCGCATAGCTCCACCGCCGGTGCTCAACAGCGCCAACGAAAGAAGAACAATGAGAGCCTACCAGTGATGGCTCGCTGTAATAAGACACTGGAAAGAAGAACTCTTTTTTTTAACATTGCCACCCCTTGACTGACACTTGTATTAAGTTGAATTCCTCTCCCAACCACTTGTATTGACTATCACCCAATTGAGCTTTTCGAAACCTTAAATCGGTCACCTTCCACTGTACATGCATAACTAAGAAAGCGTTAACTCTGTATCATGATGACTGAAGAACACCAGTTATGCACATGACCATGCTGTCTAGTTTTGATCCCCACGAAGTCTAAACCTCAAGTGCAAATAGCCCTCATTCTGCCAGAACATTTTTTTGTATGACACCATGTTTGTATCCGAACGAATTTCCTACGCAGCTAGTGTGATTTCGTATGCACTGCCTCTCCGCCTATCACATTGACTACGTATGGTTATGTTCGATTCTATCAGCTTTCCTTTTGATAACAGGATTATTTTCATCTGCCCGTAATGCATATGGGCTACCAAAAACCTCAATGGACAGACCAGCCACATGCTTCCACCATTAGTATAACTAATGTCGGCTTATACATCCTCACCTTAGACGTGAGCAGAAATGAACTAACTTATGATAAAAACTGGGGACTGTGGAAAATGACTAAAATCGGTATACATAAGCGGCGTTCATTTATGTTCACCATAACCACTGTTGAGCGTAATGTGAAAATCGTGAAACATTGGCCACACCATCATGTCCCTTTTTAGCCCCCTTCGTAAATGTAAGTGGCAGCCATTTTAGGAACCATGGCCCCTCTTGCCCATAGCCGGTAGCCAGCGCGTCTCTCCCTCTGACCTCGCAAGCATCCCCCGCGTGCTGACAGCCCCCCGCTCTCTCATACCTGAACCATAAACCTCCCCTCCAGCACGACCCTGCCTCGGAAACACATTCTGCTCCCGGCCAACACCTCCCCATCCTTTGATGAGACCCCCTTTTCTCTAAGCCAAATTGTCCTGCCCGTTCCCAAGCTGCCACCTGGCCCTGCGGATACCATTTATTGGCCCCTTACAGTAAGCAGCTGCCCCGATTCAAAGGATCTTTGACTGATCAAAGCCCCCACCTCACGAGATCCGATCAGACACACGCATTCCGGGAAACGACGGAATGTCCTGCTGTGCGATAGCCATCACTTACTGTGACCGGGGTGGGGACTTCTACTGTAAATGTGTGTGGGAACAGGCTTAAAGCGGGGATTCCTAGGATGTCTTTCCGTACATCAAAGTATTGACAAGAATGTGTTTCACGTAATAAAGAAATAAACCTGTGTATAAGACTCCAGGCTGCAAGGATGCGTCTAGAGCACCTCGAGAAGATACCCTGTTGTCTGATTTGACGTGTTCTGCTCCGTCGGAATAAACTTCTGTTTCCTGCCTTCCAGTCTCCAGCGCCTGCCTCTTTGTTTGATAATTTCGAGTGGTATGAGAGGCGACTAACGCCGGGCAAAGTAACTGAAGGGTTCTTGGTCGAAATCGGCCCTGCCTTTTACAGAGGAAGAGGTCAGAGCTGCGTAAACCGTAGCTCTCCTGCAGATCCTTAAAGGTAATGAGGCCCTGGATGTCGAGCAGATGCCCAAGTTGTTTGCATCCGCCCTCTAAACAGCGCGTAGCTATCTTTTGGTCCATGCCAGGTGGAAATGCGGGATTGGAAAAGATTGGGGTGATTGGATAGGGAAAAGTAGTTAAGTCAGCCCGAAGGAGACCCTATCCCAAACCAGCATTGTGGGTCGGGTGCCTGGTGAGGAATAAAGTCCCCAAGCACGAGCGGGCGCGGCAACCAGGCATCCCGCCAGGTGTGGTGGCATGCCATCCTCCAGTCCATGAAGACCCAATATTTCTCAGTCATTGGGCCACTCCACCAGGTACCGTAGTCGCGAAACTTGATGGTAGCGGATGATAATAGGAAAGGCGAGACCGCCCTCTTTCTTAGGGCATTGTAGAAAGGTCCTATGCAAGCAAGGAGAGATCGGGCCCCATACAAAATGCTCGATCGTGGTCTGGATATCGCGAAGTGACTGAGGTGGAGGCTGCAAAGAGAGTGTTTGAAACAAATACAAGGCCCGTGGAAGTACACTAATTTTGACAGCGGAAAGCCTACCAAACCATGACAAAGGTAGGCGCCACCAGTGGGCCAGGTCTACTCGGATACGAGTTAAAAGGGCCGTGTAGTTCACCTCTGCTGTTTTTGCGAGACTCTTGTGAAGGACACTGTCTGCAAGTGCACACGTTGGGATTCAGTGCCGGTGAAGTTATCCCTGCTCTTGTTTCTACTGCTCGCGGAACCCGCTTCGCGGGTCCCGCTTCGTGTGGGGGCTTCAATCACCATCAGCGAGGTCGGACCGTGGAGTATATCGTCCTTCGCCTGAGGCAGTGACTGTGGGTGACTGTGTTGTGCGGGGCTGCGAGCGAGTGCGGGCGCAGGACTCCAAGTCCCAGGAGCGCCCGCCAGACCCAATTGCCAGCACCTGGGCCGCTCTCCCTGCATGCTCCTCCCCACCAGCGCTTTTTAAAAATCCTTCTCCCTGGATGTTTGTTGGGACACTGTCTGCAAGTGCACACGTTGGGATTCCGTGCCGGTGAAGTTATCCCTGCTCTTGTTTCTACTGCTCGCGGAACCTGCTTCGCGGGTCCCGCTTCGTGTGGGGGCTTCAATCACCATCAGCGAGGTCGGACCGTGGAGTATATCGTCCTTCGCCTGAGGCAGTGACTGTGGGTGACTGTGTTGTGCGGGGCTGCGAGCGAGTGCGGGCGCAGGACTCCAAGTCCCAGGAGCGCCCGCCAGACCCAATTGCCAGCACCTGGGCCGCTCTCCCTGCATGCTCCTCCCCTCTCACATTGTTTTACATAAAGTTAATCACCTAGCCCCGCAGCGTGGGAGCGACAGGGAGCGACCGGAAGAAGCCCGGGACAACGGCGGGCCGTCTAAGGCCGTCAAAGGTCGATAAAGGACGGGACGGGCCAGTCCCCTAACATTTGTTTCCTGGTAAGAGACTTATCTCCCTATAAGCACCCGTTGGACATTAGGTAGAGCTTATCGAACTATAATACATTGGTTTTGTTCACTGCCCATTGTGTATATATATTGAAGATCTTACGTTTGTACCACCATGTCTTCAGACACAGGGAAATCAAGGAATATAACTGTCAATACATCAAAGGGAGCAGTAACAGGTACAATATACCACTTTTTTAAACGGGTTACTATTGTCCTAGAGAAGGCAATTGCTGATACAGAAAAACGCCTATCCCTGGACCTGTTAACCGGCAAGCATTCCTCTCTAGGACTAATTGGGAACGCATGTTCACCCGAGGTGATTACTGACGTCCCCCTCCGAGTCCTTAGTCAGTCCCAATACATCAAGGTTATCCAGTTCACCCAAACTATCTGTATCCTCCCCAGCAATTCCAGAACAAGTAGAGAATCAGTCGAAGAAAAGAAAGAGACAAGGCTCTACTTCAAGCCCAGCTACAAAAGAGAAAGTTAACACTCTGGTCCCAACGCCTTCGCTTACACGGTCTCCTAAATTAAATAATCCACCTACAATGACTAATACATTAGGGCCACTCCCTGACCAAAATTCTGAGAGTGAACTTCTCTCTAAAATAGAGGTCATCGTGAAGTCACTTCTACTTCCTCTTTTGAAGAGAACCAGATTAATAAGTACACATTTAGATAAGCTGGGTAAGCAAATAGAAGGGAACACCTTGGTCCTAACAAAATTGTCAATACCACAGCCAAAGAATTCTACTACAAATCTTGTTCCCCCCACTGTTCCACTATCAGAACAACCATCTACCAGTGGTGTACCTCCAAGACCTGGTATTACGCAGGGGAAAAAAGCACTGGCAAAAACATCAAAAGAAATAACAAACAAAGAAAAACCCAAGCCCCCCGTAAATAACCAAGTAAAAAATGGGGTGACCAAACTGACAGTGGAAAAAAGGAAGGAGAGAAAAGAGAAGTAACAACGAACCTCCCTCCCGTAAACAATAACCCACCCTTGAAAAATAGATCAGATAGGGAGAAGGGGGAGCAGTTACCTCAGCGTCCAAACAGACCAACATCCAGGATAGTGGATCTACCCCCGGAATCGGCCCCATATACAATCATCATGACTGGGGTACCGGAATTAGCAGAGGGGGCTAGAGAGAATTACCATGCCCTAAAAAATAAAACTATCTATTGGCTGAAGCAAAATAGACCCCTCCCCGCACACGTAAATGGGGAAATCCTAACAGTAAGGCGTGCAGTCTGGGTGGGATCAAGACCAAAAGACGAGAGGGGGGGACGTAATAATCATAAATTTTAAGGACCATAGAGCAGTGAGGTGCATTGGCGACTGGTATGAAGCCACAGGGGGGGACAATATTTCCACTCACTACGTTAGTTATTTCTACCTACGAGAATTGTTAACACACCGAAAACAGAACCCAACAAAAAGGTTTTACCCACATTGGAGAGAAGGATGCTATCAACCTTCTCAGAAAAAATTTCTTAACCAACCTTTCCAATCAGTATACTCACAGCCACAGTGGGGGAATCAGAATAACAATTATCAATCATTCCCGGAATTTAACACACTTACCTTTAACCCCTTTTCCATGCTGTTTGGGTTGGACGAAGTAGATTGACTTGACAGGGAACAACCCTCTCTAGAAAAACATACTTTGGTAGAATTGACCAACCTGCAGGGTGATACAAATTTAAAAGGTTCTGTAGAAAGATATGAATCAGAAGGTGAAAACCAGTCGGCCCTACTGAATGTGATACCCGCAAGGGGGGGGAGAAAATCTTATCCTGGGGAACACACCTAGTGGTATACCAGATTCAATAAGAGAGGAAAGGCAGCTGGTTTTGGGGACATCTGTTTTAAATGAGGATAGTAGCACGGACGAAAGACCAGACCCTGGTATGAAAGGAATAAAAATACAAATCATGTTTTGGAACATTGCGGGTCTCCGCACAAAAATTATGGATGGAAGTGCTTTAGATTTTGTCAAAGACTACCAAGTATTAGCCCTCCAGGAGACCTGGCTTACTACAGAAATGCACCTGACAGGGTATAAAATGTACATTTCCCCAGCTATTGCAGGTACCTATGGTAGGGCAAAGGGTGGGCTGATAATTTACATAGCGAACACCATACCAGGGCTAGAAATTACTGTGCTTAGCCTAGAACCTAATTACCAGATACTGAGACTGTCCTTTCAGATAAGGAGGGTTTTTCTACTCGTAAATATGTAAGACAATCTAGTAGAAAGCAAGAGAGTAAAAACACTTGGGGCTCTCCGTAAGAAACTCCTTACCTGGTCAAAACAAACACAAGGCCTAGAACCCCCAAGCATTGTGTGGGGTGGAGATTTTAATCACCACCCCTGTGAAAGGAATAACAGTAATATTTGCGGCATGGGGCATGAAATAGATGAGCAAATAACCCACTTCAGCCACTCAGCGGTGGGAGATTTTTTAAATGAAACTTTATCTAATCTGGACCTGGTGATACTAAATGAAGTAAAAACCCCCTGTGGGAAATTGGACCCAACCTATCTCGGTAGGGGTAGTGAGTCAACAATTGATTATATATTGACCACAGCGACTCTTGGAAACAAGGCCCAGAGATTTAAAGTGCTAATAAATACCCTGAGTGATCATGCCGCTCTAGCCTTCGACCTATTTATAGATCAAGGGCACTTATCAGCACAGACTTTAATGACCACATTCGCCCAGAACAACATACACTTAAAAAAAACAAATGGTTATACCCTAGGATGGGGGAAGATAGATCCTGTAGAATTAACAAATAAGGTAGTAACGGCTGCATACCCGGCAATACTGAAATGTCTAGACACTGATATAAAAGAAGAGGGAGTCCTAGATAATTTAATGGTGATTCTGGAAAAGGTAAATGAATGCCTGACAAGGAACCAGAAAGGCACAAAGGAAGAAAAAAAAGGATGGTTCAACCACAATTGCCCATAAAACTTTAAAAAGAGCATTAACAAAAACTATTAGAGACCAAGAGGAGGTTAGGACCCTGAGAAGGGCATACAGGTTGGCATGTAAAGCCAGAAAAGAGGAATTAAAGAAAGCCCTATGGAACCAACTTCATGAGAGCTCACTAAATAGAAATAGCGAACTGTTCTGGAAGGTGGTGAAAGCCCCTTTCCTGACAGACACAAATGGCCACCCAAAAGTAGAAGTCGCTATCGAGGGACCAACATGGGTAAACCATTTTTCAAAAATCTTCGATAAACCTCTAGAAGTAGTTTTAACTGAGGGAAATAACCGGGAAAATCAGGATAACCCATTTCCAATTGCACTAGAGGTTGAACTTCATGAAGTAATAAACACAGTTAAAGCGAGTAAAAGCGGAAAAGCTCCTGGCCCAGACGGGGTACCAGTTGACTTTTTAAATTCTAAATAGATCTGTGGGCCCCAATTATAAAGAGGGTGTTTGTCGCTACAATGAAGCGTGGGCTAATTACATCTTGGACCCAATCAATTTTGGTACCCATATTTAAGAAGGGAAACAGAGAGGACGTGTCCTGTTACTGCCCGATCTCGCTCCTGGATTCACTGGGGAAAGTACTGGGCAGAGTGGTCCTCCAGCGTCTACAGGAGTGGGCGGACGATACCGGGACCCTTTCAGACATCCAGTTTGGTTTCCGAGAGGGCTTCGGAACAACAGAACAAGCCCTGAACCTGGCCCTAATGATGGGAAAGTACGTGTCGGCTAAGCGGGAAAAGCTGTGCATGGTCTACGTCGACCTATCCGCAGCTTTCGACTGCGTCTCTCATGCAAAACTGTGGTCAGTTCTTACTAATATAGGAATAGATTTAGTCCTGGTAACCTTCCTTAGAGAATTATATTCCAATGCTTCCTCCAGGGTACGTTTTGGAGTGCGGGATGAACTATCAGAGCCATTCACAGTGGAGCGCGGCGTCAGGCAGGGATGTGTGCTGGCCCCCTTTCTCTTCTCCCTTTACACTAACGGTCTTGAGGTAGAGATGTTGGAGGGGTGCCTGGACCTACCCCGAGTGAAAGATCGCCTGGTGCCCGCGTTCCTATACGCAGACGATGCTGTGATACTAGCACGCACCCCACGGGAGCTACAGAAAGCACTGAACAGGTACGCAAAATTCATGGGCAACTTGGATCTCCACATAAATATAAAAAAGACATATGTTATGGTGGCAGGCCAAGGAAAGAAACATGGGAAGAGTATTTTTCTCGACAATGAAAAAATAGAACTAACTGCCCAATACCCTTACCTGGGGATTATGATGGATGAGAAGCTAAATTGGAAAGCGGCTATAGAAGCTCGCAAACACCAACTTCTGCGAGCAATTGCTGCCCTCATAAAATTTGCACAAATACTAGGAAAAAGGCCACCAGTAGAGCTACTCCGCATTTACAAAGCAAAGTGTCATTCCATCGCACTCTATGGGGCGGCTCTGTGGGAACATAAAAACACAAAAGACCTACAGGTAGCAGAGAATACTTTTATGAGATTTCTTTTAGCGGTCCCGAAACGAGTATCTACCTTTGCCTGTCATGCAGAGCTAGGAATGCCCCATATTGAGGATCTGGCAAAGATCGAACCCATACTCCTCTGGCGCCGTATCTGGACGTCTACAAAAAATACTTTTACAAAAGAGATTGTGGCAGACTGCATGTCATTGGACCATGTGGAAAAAATAGAATGGCTGAGATACATAAAAAATCTTCTTACTGATTTGGGGATGGTTGAATATTATTCCAACCCTGAAACAATTGCTGAAATCCCGAAGAAAGATCTAAAAAGAAGGGTTTGAGTCATGTAGAAGAACTACGTACCAGCATAGAAATAAAGAAACCATCAGTCCAACATTCTTTGACAGTCATGACTACCCTAGAAATGGAAACAAAACAGGTGATGGACCGAATGTCACACATTCACCCCAGTCCAAAGATATGGGCCCAAATCCATCGTTTTGGACTGTTCCCATGAGGCACAGGGTCAGAGCTGATTTGCATATAGCCAGTGCCTAACCCAGGGTGGTGTGGAGTGCAAAAAAACGATGGATTTAGGCCCAGATCCTTGTACTGGGGTGAATGTATGACATTGTTCTACATTCTGTCCATCAACTGTGTTTTTTGCAATTTTTACCCTAGAAATTGAACCATATTTAACATATGTTGACTCACATTTTGAACGTTTTTTACTGGCAAGATTTAGGCTGAATATTTTCCACAGGGTCGTAGCCTTTCCTAACAGAAATAGCTGGGACGAAAGCTTAACGGTGTGCCCGTGTGAAGAAACGTCTGAACAGTCAACGTTCCATACTGTAATGTTTTGTAAATATTACTCTGCACATCGTAAGCTATGGTTAACTCCCCTTCTGAGAACCTTAGGCCTTAGAAGATGCCGTACCGCTATGTTGTGGCTGCAATTTTTAAGCTCTGAATTGACTTGTAAAACTGTGAGCACCTTTTTAAAATGCATTTTTAAACATAGAGTAAATCTTTGATATGGTAATGTTTGACTACTTGGGGCAAAGAATAAGAGTACCCCTTTCTTTTTGTAAATATATCAATTTTGCCCTAGTTTTGTTAAAATGAATTTTAAATGATGTAATGTACTGTGCAAACTCTTTTATGGTTTTTTATGTAAATTGAAACCGAATAAAGATTTACTTACTTAGTCTTAGATATGCGATACCGTCCGACACCCAATCAAAGGTGAAGTTGCCCCATAGGGAATCGACCGTTGGCTGGGCAGCAGTGAGGTTGAATACCTGAGATGTCTGCATATTAATTTTGAAGCCGGACTGAAGGTCTGTAGGTCCTCCACAATAGCCGGCAGGGAGGTCTCAGGATGAGCCATTGAAAAGATGACGTCATCGGCATAGAGGCTGACAAAGATGGCGGTCTAGGCCAAACAGGACAGCATGCGCCTTAGGGTTCACCCGAAGCTGCTGGGCGAAGGGCTCCATATCAAGAGCGAAGAGCAGAGGAGAGAGGGGGCAGCCTTGCCATGCCCCCCTCTCCACCGCAAAGTTATCAGAAAGCAAACCGCTGACCCTCACCGCTGCTGTCGGGGAGCTATAGATGCTCGCTATCCACTGGCGGGATCGGGCCCCAAGCCGAAGAGCTCCAGAGTAGCAAAAAAATTAGGCCATTGCACAGGGTCGAAAGCCTTTTCTCGGTCGACCGCCAGTAGTAAGGCTTCTTCTTTGGACTGTTGTACTTTGTCGATCAGGTGGCAGAGTAGCTTGGTGTTGTCCCCACATTGCCTACCGGAGATAAAACCGGATTGGTCCGGGTCAACTCGTCCCGTCATGTGAGTGTTTAACCGGGAGGCCAGAATGCTAGAGAATAGTTTTGCGTCAATATTAAGCAGTGAAATTGTGCGGTATGAGCTACAGAGCTCTGGGGCTTTCCCCAGTTTAGGGATGACCGAGATGGAGGCCTGTAATATTGAGGGTGCGAGGGACCCCATGTCTGCGAAGGAGTTGAACAAGCGGGTGAGCAGCGGAGACAGTTCAGCACAGAAGGTTTTATAGAAAGGAGCGCTAAAGCCATTGAGCCTGGTGCCTTCATGTTCTTCAGTCGACCCATAGCGGAGATCACCTCCTTGATACGTGGGGGGCTCCAGGGCCTTAGACTTAGCCTCATTTGTGGGAAGAGAGGTGATCGTATCTCCCTGCACGAACTCTGTGGGATTGGACAGCAGAGTGATCAGCAGTATATACATTTTTATAAAAAGATCAGAAGGCCGACAGTATCCCGTTGCTATCTATGAACTACGAGCCGCGCTCTCCGCTCTCCCCGTATCATTTTTATGGTTTGTGTCACTTGCTGACTGCATAGGCAGTGTGCCAGCATTCGTCCCCCTTTATTGAAGTCCACATAATATTTGTGTTTGAGTTGAACAACCGCATGCTTAGCTCTGTCAAGGTCTACCTGACTAAGCTGAAGGCGCTCTTTTTCCAACTGCCATTAGATTCTGGGAGCGCCTGTGCATTCGTGAATAGCTTCCAGTTCCCGGACTTTAGCATGTAGGTCTGCGCATTTGGACTGTCTGATTTTATCTTCTTAAGCAGCCTTGGCAATAAGCTTAAGAGCTTCCTATACCGAAGAAAGTGGCGAAAGTCCTACGTCGTTAATTGCTAGATAGTCAGTCAGGCAACATTTGATGCCGCCCACCACTGCTGGGGATCGGAGCAGTGAGTCTCGCTGGTGCCAGTGAGATGCGGGTGGGGATCTTACAAAGGGAAGGCACATGGTCATGGTGTTGTGTGCATGGTCAGACAGGGAGCGAGCTTCAATGGTGGAGTCTGTAACACAAGCGGCTGGGGTAACAAGGAAGTGGTCTAGGTGGGCATAGGTTTTGTGCGCCGCTGAGTAGTATGAAAAGTCTAGCTCGTCTGGGTGGAGGCCTCACCAAGCATCTCGTCGGGCAGCCGGTCACCACCCACCGACAGGGCCCCCGCTCCACTGGTTCGTGAGCCTGAACAGTCGATCTCCATGTCCATCACTAAGTTGAGGTCCCCCCTAACACCACTATGGGGTCAGGAGTGAGCAGAATGTGAGCGGGGGCATCTATTAGGAATTACTCTGGAAGCTCATTTGGGGAGTAAATAGAGGCTACTGTAAAGTGAAAATGCCCAATACTAAGGCGCAGCGCAAGGAGGCGTCCTTTGAGCTCTGCAACAGAACCCCCCCATGAGCCCCTGAAGCGTCTGGAGATTAGGACCGCAACCCCACCCGCTTACTATTCCCAGAAGACCAGAACTGTGTGGGGAAGTGGCTATTGTGCATGCGGTGTGTGTCACTGTGAAGCAGGTGGGTTTCTTGAAGGAGACCAATATCTCCAGCAGAAAAAGGACCGCTTTCCGCTTGACTGGGTTATTAAGTCCCAGTGCATTGAAGCTAACTACCTTAAGTTGCATGGGAAAGGGACGGGCCAACTGGTGCATGTGTTAAGGCCCCGAACACAGTGCTGGAGGGCCGGGCATTACTGAGTAATGGTTGAAGCAGGGATAAAAAGCGCTCACTGGGGAGAGAACCCTCCCTAACCCAAACAAATAAGTGAAAACCCAACAGTTTAGGTCATAGAACACCAGCCCAACAAGGACCAGCATATGAAGGAAAAATGTGGAAAAGCCCAGCAATTAGGCATTGAAAAAGACTCCAAAAAGAACACAGTTCCACAGGGGGCATTAGACATAGGTCCGTCTGGCGGTCAACGTCAGAGGAGGCCTGGTCCCTGGCGGGAGGCTGTCGAGCAGAGTACCTGGAGAACCAAGAGCCATGGGGGCATGACACTGAGCGCAGGATAGTAGTCATTCCAGGAACCCCCCCTGCCTCACTCCAAGGTGGCCATCTCCATGTGCGTACTTGGGGTGCTCAGGGGGAACACTGGCGGTCAGAGGGTTGTGAGAGAGGCGATCACCGCCTCCCGTTCCTTCGCCATCTCCTCCAGGTCAGGTTTCGCAGAGGCCTTTGGCTTCTCAACTGTGTGCCACTGTGAGAGTCTACGTGTGGAACGGTCCCCAGGGCTCTCCCTCTGTCCAGCGTCCACCGAGTTGTCCAGTCCCAGTAGATCAAGAGCCTCAGTAAAGGAGTGGCGCAGTTTTCCCTGGTACTTAAATATGAGGCGCAATGGATGGCCCCACGAATAATGGATGCCTTTATCCCGAAGGTGAGAGGTGACCACGGGGAATTCTCTCCGTTTGGCAAGCATGGACGCAGCAAAATCTTAAGAGGGCTGAGGAGTGCCCCTGGAACTGGATCGGCTGTTCGAGCCCTGTGGAGGATCTACTCCTTAAGCTGAAAATCGTGCACACGGATGAGCACGTCCGGAAGGGGGGGCCTTCTCCCCCCTAGGAAGGCCCACGCGGTGCACCCTGTCCATTTGTATCTCCTGCAGGCCTTCTTCACCCAGGATCTGCTAGAAGAGAGCCAGAACGTAGGCTCAGAGGATGTCTCCCTCCGCTCGCCACAAGATCGCTCGGATGCGGATATTTTTCCTTCACAAGCGGTTCTCCAAATCCTCCGCGTGGGCCTGGAGATCCAAGTTTTGATCCCGCTGCCGTAGCATCTCTTGTTGGAGTTGGTGTAGGTCTTCTTAGCGGCGCAATTCGTGATCTTCAAGAAAGGCCACCCTCTCCCCCACTTCATCCACATCGCATCGGGCCTCTTTGATGTCGGTCAGGAGCTGCCCCCTCAGGTCTATGATGTCTTCTTTGATCGCTGAGAAGAGCTCCATCATGAAAGCCTTCGTAGCAGGCCCATCTGCCCCCTCCAGAAGACCCGATTCCCGGGATGTCGTGGTCGCTGAGTCCGGGCCAGACGTTTGCTTCAGGAGCATTTTCTTGAGGCTCTTCTCCCGCCTCGCCTGTGCGGATGCTGTGATGCTATGTGTGGGACACCTTGAAGGGCTGTAGGGGGGGCGCCCGGTTGACGTCCTGCTGCCTGCTGTGAACAGGAGTCCGCGCTAGAGGGTCACCAGGCTGTCAAAGCACCACCCGGGATCAGCGGGATGCAGTGGGTATATTTACAGGCCCCCCAGTTGTGACCATTTGGGCTTTATGGGACCGGGGCGGATCCCTCGTGTTCCAGTGTCCTCCTGGCAGGGCGGAGCCCCGGGCTGCTCGAGGCAAAAAGCAGAGACACCAACGTTCATGCAAGCCGGATGATGCTTGGGCTAACCCTCACGGGCAGAGTAGCTCCCACCCCTCGGAGATGCGGGGGCAAGGCCAAAGAAGGGGCTCACACTGCACACAAACTCTGTCCCCAAAATACAGCGGAGCGCCTCAAAGGCAGCATTGTCAGTCCCTGACCACAGTCCTCCGTGGTGGCCGTCTAAGGGTCAGAATAGTACCCGGTGGGTATAAGCAGGTACACTGGGAAGGGAAGGCCGCACTCACCAGGAGTCTGGGGGTAGAATGGCGCTCTGCAGGCGGCTCAACGCTGACTTCGGCGCCAGGTTTTGCATCCACTGGGAGAGGCACAAGGGATGGCTCCCCGGCTCCACTGCTAGGAAACCTCAAGCTCCCAGATGCCCAGTCTGCTATGCGGCGACCCGGCAGGGTCAGAAGAGAGGACAAAATGGCGGGAGGAAAGCCCGTCTCCCGATGGAGGGACCCTACCGCCCCAGTCCGTAGCATGCCGCAGGTCAGTCAGTGTCTGCAGGCTATAGTTCAAATAAGGTAGGGCGCTGGGGCTGATGCACACTCAATGGCCACTTGACGTGCCGCGGGATTCCAGGCACAGCAGCTTCATGCGCGCTCGGTGAGCCTCGTGGAGACGAAAGAAGGCAGGGGCGAGCCGACCCCCTCGCTGTCCAGCGCATCGCTGCTCACCTCCCATGGATTGCCCTCCAGCGGGCCTCCGGTCCGGGTCAGCGCCTGCTGCTGAATCCGTGGCACGAGCACCCGGCAACCTCGCTGCATGCTGGCAGGCCTTCTCAGAGTTGCTGGTGGAGCCGCCGCTGTGTTCTCCCAAGCTCCGCCGCGGCCTGGGCGCGCCTCCGTCTGGAGCGACGATGCGATCTGCAACTTCCTCACCACTAGAATGGGAGGAAGCACCGATCAAGTCCGCTCCGTGTCCGACGTTTTTAGGGCCGGGAGGTGCGGCTATAACAACATGCTGTGTCAGCGAGGCCGGAGTGACAGAGATCCACGTCCTACCAAGCGGCCATCTTGGCCACGCCCCCTTGTCTTTTTTTTAACTCTACTTTTTCATTTTGCCATGTTTTCAGTATTCCATAATGTAATCGTTCCACACACATCTCCTTACGATCTTGTAAGGTACATACATATATGGCATGGTACTGATGTTACATTGTCCTGTCTCTCATCCAATTTGTACATGCATCTTATTTTTGACTTGCTTTTCGTGATATGGTTATACTTGCAGTGAACAATGTGCGCCATCCTTATTTTTATTGTTGTACTGGTGTTACCTGCCCATTCTGTTCCTCCTCATCGTTATCTATTGTGAGCAAGTAGGATCTCAGTGGTTGCCAAATGCGATTGCAGGGAGGCATATAGTTTGCTGTTTGTGTCACAGTATATCAGGATCTTAAGCCATGTGTGTCAGTCTGGCAGTAGCTAGTTACCCCAGCACATAGCAATGCTGCTAGTGAAAAGATAACTGGCTATGTCAGCATATCAACGCACAGATTTAGGAAGCTCTCGGACATAGCCCAGCAGCTCCATCAGCAGAGAGGGTTCTATATGGGTTTGAACCATGTTGCATATATTTTGAAAAATATCACACCAGTTTGAGCCTACTTTGTGGCATGTCCCATAGCCCAGCAGTGCCATCAGCAGAAAGAGTTCTATATGGGTATTAACCATGTTGCACAAATTTTGAAAAATATCACACCAGTATGCGCCCACTTTGTAGCATGTCCATGTCAGATGTAGAAAGTCCACCAGGGGGCTTGACATTTGAGGCAATTGCTCAAGCAGCTAGGGTCTATCCTATGAAGCTTGGCCAGTGTGACGTATGCCTGGTGGATACACTTTAGGTGTATTAGTTTGTGTTGGTGGTTCATTCATATGAGTTTCATCTGTGTGCAACAGCTGATCCACACTCGATCAGATTAGGTGTGCTCTAAGTCCTGTTCCCACGCTGCTTGGACTTTTTGTATTGGGCAGGGATTAGAGCTATGCTTGCATGGTACAGCTTTGAGATAAGATGGTTTCCTACAATACCTGTGATCAACAGTGTCAGTGGTGGGAATGCCGCAGGTTCTACTGGATAGGTTGGTATCTGAGCCTTAAGCACACTCTGTAGTCTCTGTAGCACAAAGTAGTGAATTGCAGGAATGTTTCGGAAGCGTGTGTCTTCAGTCCGCGAGAATATGTGCCCCTCGAGAAAGAGGTCTACGAAGGGTGGAGAATTGTTGCTCACTGGTTAGAGGAGGCAGACCTGGAAGCAGAGGTCAGCTCGGGACCAGGGTTCAATTCCCGGCTCGGCGGGGTCTTGAGTGCTAAAATGTCCATGGACTCGACAATTCTCGCTCCGGTGCCTACTCGATTCACGGGTTCACACTCTGCGACTCTGGGCGATAGCTTGCTTAATCTCCACAATGACCCCTCGCGGCAGGATGCCTGGCTTTCACCTTGCGGATACCCTGCCGGGGTTATCTCACAGGGGAATACCAGGACGGGTTCCCTAAGCAAGCGCTTAGAGACCGGTTGGTGATTTGCGCTATATAAATTCCGGTACATTTACATTAAGGTGCATTCTACTAATGCTTCTTGAGTAATGGATATCCAGGGGTTGGCAGCTAGAGAGATCAAAGGCGAGTATAGCAATCTGCCTAGTTTACGCAGTAGTCTCATCCAAGCCCAGCTGGTGGTAGAGACTATTTGTATATCTTGCGGGTCGTGTGGCAGGCCCTCCGGCAATACAGCCACCAGTCGTACGGGCAACGCCAGGTCTGCCTCTTGTCTGGCATACGGTAGTTGCGCATGTGGGTGGTACCAATGTCTTGCAAAGATGCACTGCGCAACAATTAAGTATATGTGAATGTTAGGTACTCCAAAACCACCCCTATCATAAGGAAGGGTTAGTATAGTCCAGCCTATACGTGGCTGTCTGACCCCCATATAGGTCTAGTAAGAGTAGAGCAAAGTGTAGTGAAAAATGCATTTGCAAGGGGAATGGGGGTGTTCTGGAAAAGATATAAGAAATGAAGCTGAATACTATCATTTTCATTATCTCAATTTGACCCGCTATGGAGAGTGGAAGTTTCATTCTACCCTCCACTCGCTCCGTCAGCTTGACCATTGCCGGGCCGTAGTTAAGTCTCAATACTTGGTCTTTTTCGTGGTGTACACGTATTCCCAAATATTTAGTGGTATCTCTCCACATCAGGAGCGTCTCACTAGCCACTGGTTGTGTTGCCGTTGGGGAAACAACTCTGATATGCCCCAATTTATATTGAGGTCAGGCACAGCCCCATACCTCGTTATTTCATGAAGCAAAGGAGCCAAATTATCATTTGGGTACGTTATATAAAGAATAATGTATTCCGGTAATGCTGTGACCAATAGTAGCCCGGTCTCAAATTGTAGCCCTATGTGCAAGTGCTGCATTTGCAAATGTTGCATCAGCAGGCTAGAGCTATAATGAACAGCCCTGTCAGCGATAGGTGGTATGTTGATGTAATTGTGCTGTTTAGGCAGATGCGTGTTGTAGGTTGTTGTTGGAGGGATGGGCGTAAATGAAAACTAGGAGGCCGGATTGGTGGTTGAATGGTTGGTTTTTATTTGGAATAGGGTTAATGGTAATGGTGGTGTTCCTGCTATCTGTGGGATGAATTGTCAGGTGGTGGTGGTCTTGAGGTCGTATCCAAGCTTCTTTTCCGTCTTGTTAAGGGACGCCTTGAGTCACGGTCTGGAGGATTGCTGTCCCGGAGTATCTCCAAGAGAAGAAAGAGCGGTCAGCAGACTGTATTATTTCCTATAGGGTTACTGTCACCACACCCAAAGGAGGAAAATAAAAGATGACGGGTAAAGTGGCAACCCTCCTCCTCTAATAGGGTAGAGTTAAAAAATAGAGTCTCTTGTCTCTGGTTTTAGGGTTGGTGTAGGTTCTGGGATAACTTCTCCCCTTTCACTCTAGACCGCATGAGACCTCAGAGACAATATCAAAGCAAGGGAAACCGTTACAAGTCTCAAGTCTGAACACTCAGGGATGAGGCAAGAATCGGAACTGTACAGCTAGTACAGTAGTAGACCCGAGGGATTCACACCCCTCGTAGGGTCGAGTTCACAAAATAAACACAAAAAAAAACCTAAGGCGGCATGCGCAGTTCGGTAAGGTGCAATAATCATAGATAAGGTGGTGCTCGGGCTAAGGTAGGCATGTGAACTCCTCCCCCCTTTCCCCTTCTGCACCACTCACCGCGTCTGCCGCGACTCTCCGGTGTTGCGGCGGCTTTGCAGCGTCCTCCAGGGGCATCCACCAGTCTTCGGACCAGCTTTCCACGTCCTCCCCGCTGTCTTCACCTCTCGTCGTTGCGTCCACGATCTTCTGGCCTCCAAGCAGTTCCTTTCAGCCCGTTGATCTGTCGCGTTCGCGTGGGGCTCAGCGTCTTCCGGGTTTCTCCTCCAGTACGCCCTTTTCTCCTGCATCAGCCTCATAAAAGACGGTCGTCCCGCCTTTTCCAGGGTTGTCTCGTGCCACCATTTGTTGATTTCTCCCTCCTCCGTCATTGTTTCCTGTAGAGAGGAGGGAGGTTTTTCGATTAACTCTTGACGTCCCCTGACAAAGTCCAGCCCGCTTGGAGCCGAAAAGGGTGAGTTTAGTCCCTCGTCCCACACTACTCTTTCTCAGTCGTGTATGTACCAATCAAATTTGTGCAGAGAACCCTGCAGGTATCCCTAGTTTCTGTAGGGCACCATGCAGAAAATCCCCCTCCAGCGAGTCAAATGCCTTTTGGCCATCCAATAGGACAGCTGCCGTTGGAATGCAGGGATCAATTTGATTTATGAACGCAAACAGGGACTGTAGATTCAAAGCTGTGGACCTGTGTGGGATAAACCCGGACTGAGCAGGTGAGAATATTTGTTCCATTAGAAGCAAGAGGCGGGTGGCAAGCATTTTCGCTAAGATCATGTTACCCATATTCAACATTGACAAGGGCCACTATGAACCGCATGCCTCCGGGTCTTTCTCTGGCTTGAGCAGTAAGGTAATGACTGCTTGCCGGAGTGTGGGAGGGAGTACGCCCACCTCTATGGCCTCACTATATACCTCTAAGAGGTGGAGTGCTGGGAGGTTCTTCCAGGTTTTTTAGAATGCCCCTGGGAAGCCGTCAAGGTGCACATTACTGCCATCAAGCAAGTCAAGCGCCTGCTGCCTCTCCTCCACTGTAAAAGCTTCTGCTAGGAATTGTTGTTGTGCATTGGAGAGCTACACCATAGCAATCTCTTCCAGATATTGTGTGTGGTATTGAGCGTTCAGAGAGAGTCTGGAGGTGTATAATTTGGTGTAGTGAGACTGTATACTGGTTTGGATACTAGCGGTGTCAAAGATGAGTGTGCCATCCTTTCGTTTAATCACTGGAATATACAATTTTCCATGCGGGGATCTCAGCAGGTTAGCTGGTGTTCTCCTGGGCCTTTCCCCCTCCCCATAGCGCCAGGCCATGCGCATTTCTACATGTAATGTGCCTCCCTTGCAGTTGCCTCATGAAATTCCATCAGCAATTTAGCATGGCTTGGAAAATAGTCTGGGCCTGTTGTTCTCACTGCGCCTGTTCCAGCTCTTTTAGCTCGTATTCTATTCACGTGAGGGTATTACGTAGATCCTGTAGCATGCCTGGGTGTTTGGAAATGCAGACCTCTCTAGTATAGGCTTTAAATGCATCCCATAACATTACCCACGTATCCACTGTTCCCCTGTTAAGCACAAAGTAATCCTCTACGGTGTTGTGAAATTCAGAACAAACTACTTTGTCCTTTAACACCATGTTTGTGAATCTCCATACTATCTCAAACCCCTCCACCATGGGGATTTGTAACTTGAGCGTTACAAGGGAGTGGTCTGACAATGTGCATTGTAGATGTATTATGGAGGTCACCCAAGGCATAAGACCTGGGATGAGCAACCAATAATCAAGCAGGGTCCAAGTGTAATACTGGGTCAAGTGGTGTGTATAGTTCAGTTTTAAAGGATATCGCTTGCGTCACACATCCGCCAGGGATAGTGCCTCACATAGTTCTTGTAGTGTTTTTCTCATGCACGGTTTTGTGTGTGTGTGGGGGGGGGGGGTTGGGCAGTGCTATGTAGTTCAGCACTAAGTAACATCTTAAGGCCCCCATACAAATATAGTCTGTAATCAGGTATTCTAGTGAGGTCTGTAAGTGCTCGTAGCATTCTGGGCTATCCGAGTTCTGGGAGTATACATTTACAAGCAAGAACCGGTGCCTCAGCAGGTGCCCCGTGACCATAAGATACCTCCCTTCTGGGTCGCATGATGGTTTAGTGCATGAAGAACAAGTTACTTACCTTCGGTAACAATATATCTGTAAGAAACATTGGTTGGTTGTAGATTCCTTACCTTAGAATTACCCCCAGGCGTCAGACTGGATCCAAAGAATTTTTTGTCAGCAGTACCCCTGTGCGTTGAAAGGTGGCGTCGGTTGGCTCTGCATTCGACGCTGGCGTGGTGGTCGCCGGGATGATGTCACGGTAGCTACTTAGACGCTGCCCTCGCGCGCTGACATCAGTTCTTTTACACAACATTCCATGCCAAAAGCTCAGAGCAATGCAAGACACTGACCACTGGTGCACAAAACTAGGGCGGAAAGGGATTCCCTGATCCTAGAAGTCAGTTCGCAGAAAGGGGAGGATGGGTGGGGCAGTAAGGAATTTATAAGTAACCTATGTTTCTTACATATATATTGTTACCGAAGGTAAGTAACTTGTTCATCTGAAAGAAACAGTAAGTTATAGATTCCTTACATTAGAATAGATACTCCAGCAAAACCAACCCCGGAGACGGCTCTTCGAACCAAGTTCACACCAGAAAGTTCCGGAGAACAGAACGGACCAAAAAGCCATCTCTCCGGATGTGGCAGTCCAGGCAGTAAGGTCTAGCGAACATGTGCAAAGATGCCCACGTAGCTGCCTGACAGATGTCAGTGTGGGGTACTCCGTCCCAAAGCAGTGGACTCACACAGCCTGGGTAAGGTGGTGTAAGCACCCCTTACTTAGATATACTATACCTATATCTACATCTATATCTATATATTTTGGGGAAGAAACACGCCGCCATATTGGGGGTAGCCCCGGTTGACGCACCAGCTGTTGGAACCTCCCGATTTCTACCCCACAGTACTTAAGACGCGCTGACTACGAGCCGTGTTTGTTAGAAGCTCTGCGGTAGCTCCTGAGGCGAAAAGCAGGGAGAAGTAGGCGCTCATTTTTAAATTGTATTGTATTTTAACTGTGTTGTGTGCATCTTTGCTCGCTCCTACCTCCGTGCATTTTCAGCATCCACACTCCCCCCACAGCCGAGTAGGTGCTGGGACGGGGAAGAAACACACTGCCATATTGGGGGTAGCCCCCATTGACGCACCAGCTATCCGGCCCCTCCCTCCTTTTTTGCATATAATGCACACCCCGTGGCGGCTGCGCAGCGGCCGCTCGCAGCGGGCACGCCAAAGGCGCGCCTAAAGCAAGCCCGTCTGTGCCCGTCCGCGACCAGCCGGGAGCAGGGGCCAGAACTCTAACATCTGCTCCTGGGCATGCCAGGTACTTTAGTTCTCACTCATTGTTTAGGTTAAGGCCTTCAACACAAGCCCTGTGTCACCATTCCTGTCACCCGCTAGATCTTCCTGTCTTCTGCCCCCATTGCAAGGTCAAGGTTAAATCTACGCCAAATAAGGAAGAACAGCAGGAACTTAAAATGTATCTGCTTAATTGTAGATCTTTACCGAAACACCGCACAGAAATTGCACTATTGTTGGATGAACTTACACCAGATGCAATTTTCTTGACGGAAACCTGGCTAACGCCATTTTCGGACCCAGACCTGGTGCAAGCACTTGCACAAGGTTATCAGATTGCAAGGAATGATCACCCACAGGGAAAAGGAGGCGGGTTGGCAGTGATTTATAAAAATTATTACTCCTGTCACTGCACCCTTGATCCTATTTTAGATTGTGAAAGCATGTTTTTTACCTTAGAGTTTTCTCCCAATGCCAGCTTTTCAGGGGCGCTTATATATCGTCCCCCGGGACCTTTAAAACAGTTCCACACATCCTTGCCATCTGTAGTTGCTGATCTAGCAACTACCCCATCTAACTTTACATTGTTAGGTGATTTCAATATTCATTTCGACGATAGTTAATCGTATCGCCCTTGAACTGAAAGCTAGCCTTTTGGCACTACAATTGGATCAACTTGTCCTCTCCTCCACCCATACGAGGGGCCATCTTCTGGACCCTGTGTTCAGTAACTGTCTGACTCTTAAGGTGGGCCCTCCTATTTTTCTTCCTTGGACTGATCACTCATTGATCTCGCTTAACTGGGAGATTTATAAACCTCTCAATTCTATCCCGGTATTGCAAAAAACTCGGAATTGGTCTAAGCTTCCACTAGAACTATGGACCAAGGATTTAGAGCTGTCCAGACCATTCACCAATCATGAACCTACATCAGCCAATGAAAACTTTAATGATTGGATTTTGAATTCCCTCAACGCCACACTTCCCTTTCGTAAAAGCATCGGGAAACGATCTAGGAACACTGCTCCTTGGTATTCAGCAGAGCTTAGGGAGAAAAAGCGACACTGCAAACGACTTGAGAGGAAATGGCGGTTGGAGTTTGCCACACCTGACAAAATGAAATATAGAGAGGCGATCAAACTCTATAAACAGGAGATCAAGTCGGCACAATCTGCCTATTACACTAGTAAAATCTCAGCGGAAAGCTCCAAACCTAAAGAAATCAATAAAATTGTGAAAAACCTCACCAAATTACCTCAAATCTCCCCAGCCAATTACAATGTGCAGGCTCGTTGTAATGAACTAGCAGAGTTCTTCTCCCAAAAAATCCATTTAATATACTCCTCATTTCCTGACCTGGATGCAAACATCCATACGGAAGCTTCTTCTTTTCCTTCTCAGGCCACCGGGTGTTGTTCATCACCCACCCTGGATCAGTTTCCTCTACTAAAACCAGAATTACTTGCTCGGTTAATGGTGCTGCTCGGTTAATGGTGCAGGTAAAATCTGTTTCGCCCTCTGATCCTGCCCCCCCCGCATTTTGGTCAACGTCAGTCAAACTATTCTTCCCACCATGCTCAATGTACTTAATGCGTCAATCTCTTCAGGTACGGTACCGCCAAAATGGAAACAAGCAATGGTACGAGCACTTTTGAAGAAGCCAAATCTGGATGCTACTAATCTTAGAAATTATAGTCCCATTTTTTTGCTCCCCTGGATAAGCAAAATCATGGAGAAACATATCAATGGGCATTTAACTTTATTTCTTGAGAGCAACCATCACCTGGATGTTACCCAGACAGGTTTCAGCCCCAAGCATGGGACAGAGACGGCCTTGTTAGCCGTAATGGAGGAAACCAGAGAGATCTTGGATCGAGGAGGATCAGTGGCAGTAATCCTCTTCGATCTAAGCGCTGCATTTGATACGGTAAATCATAAAATTCTATTGCAGCGACTCCTTAGCCTGGGTGTATCAGGCAGGGCGCTAACTTGGCTCACATCCTTTTTAAGCGATAGATCCTTTCAAGTCTTTGAGGGAGATACAATCTCCTGTAGCAAATCTTTGGGATGTGGAGTCCCACAGGGCTCATCGTTAAGCCCGACGTTGTTTAACGTTTATATGAGACCACTGGCTGAGATCGTCTGTCATTATGGTATTAAGATCATCACCTATGCGGACGATACTCAGCTGGTGGTCTCTCTTGCTCAGGGAAGTGACACTCAAGCAAGGACTGATCTACTAGGATGTTTACAGGAAGTAAAGAACTGGATGACTATGTCATGCCTTAAGCCAATGGAGAAAAAAACTGAGCTGATGCTCCTCGGCCACTCTGCTCCAGGCACAATTGACTCCATATGGCCCTCCTGTCTAGGTCAGCCACCTGCCCCAAAAGACACTATAAAAAGTCTTGGGGTATGGCTGGATAAGTCCCTGACATTCGACAGTCAGGCTACCAAGCTGTCCGCCATCTGTTTTGGCCTTCTTAGACTCCTTAAAAAGATTCTGCCTCTCTTGCCTTTTGAAGCCAAACAAATTGTGATTCAAGGCTTGATTCAATCTCGCCTGACTTTGGCAATACCCTGTACTTAGGAGCCCCAGACTATATCCTCCAGAAACTCCAGCTAATTCAAAACTACGCTGCGCGCACATTGCTCCAGCTTCCCTGTAGACTCTCAGCCAAGCCTGGACTGAGGAGCCTCCACTGGCTTCCTGTCGGAGAGAGAGTTACTTTTAAATCTCTGTGTATTGCGCAACGGGCCTTTTGGAAAACAGGCCCAGTGATTAATTATTCTTTAATTACCCCATGCCATCCGACTAAACAGTTGCGCTCGTCTGACTCGTTTCTTGCCACAGTCCCTAAATTAAGGAAATCCAGAGCAGGAGGCCGGCTATTCTCCTATAACGTAGCCAAGATGTGGAATTCCCTCCCTCTGCATCTTGGAGGCAGAGTGCTTGGTTTTATGTGAGAGGGTGCCCTAGCATGAGTTGAGCCCCTCTGCAGCTTTCGGAACCATCTCCTTATAGCTGTTCTATGATATAGCTAGGCTGTGGGGTTTTAGGTTTAACCCTATAATAACTGATAAAACCCCACTGAAAGAAAAATAGCCCTCACCGGTGAAAACATATAAACACTGAAAAAACACCTGGACAACCACAAACTAAATGCCATTCAAAGAAAGGAAAAAGAGAGTGAAAGTAATTTTCTTCTTCCTGAAGGGGTCAATACAATGTAACTTTGTTATACAAGCTAGCAGTAAGAAAGACTTGCTGACATTATTCTGCTTGAGTTTTGTTCTTTAGGGATGCCACTAAAATATTGTTTCTTCTTCCTTTTACTTTTTTCAGTTTTGTGGCCTTTGGTCTAAAGATGCAGGGTTTAGTTTCATGTTTTAGGTCTAGTTTAGTTATTTTATAAACTATAGACAATCAGGAAATATCAAACTCATGTTTGATATTTTGGCTGCATTTGATTCTTTCACTGATCGGTAAAATGGCTGGTTTCATAAAAATCTTTCCTAATATGTGTCATCACATTTACCCACTGAGAATGGGTAAAAACCCTTAATACATCAGACCATAGTTTCTGGTAGGTCAATGTTGATAGTAGGTGAATTGCCAACACCTCATGCTTTAAACATTCAATGCAAGGTAAAGTGACAAGTATATATATCACCAAACATCTGGGATAGTGGTGAAAACATGACACCAGACTTTTGGAAAACATGGAACGCAGTGTCACTTGTAATGCTCTGCAAAAACGGTTCTATCCAAGTTCAACAAAGATTGGAGTGATATTGTTTGTATTTGCAGTGATTCAGCTACGTATATAAAAATAGTTGTGTGATGACCTGTCAAAATTGATACCCGAGCTGAAGTGATTCCCAGTAGGAGATCCTTGCCACTTGTTAGATGGTATGCTGAAAGCATCTTTACAATCTTCAGAGATAATGAGGGATGCTATCGCCTTTTTAGTCCATTCTGGTGCACTGTTTTCTTATGCACAGGAACTAAAACACAAATATTTATCATTTTGTGCTTTATGTGGCATCAAAGAAAGAGTCATCCCACCTGTGTCCCTTTGCTGATGGTTCTCAGCACAAGGGGCTATGAATGCTGAGAGGGCCTTTTCACAAAAGTTTACATGAGAAGGAAAGAGCGAGCGCACATGACCCAAAGGCTCACTGTAGAAGTATTGTATGGTGTAGTAAAATAAGATTAATTTGCAAAAATCTATTTGACCTCATATACACTATAAGTACACTGTCTATATACCATGTTCTTTCAGTGCAGAAAGCAAGCAATAATAAAAGCAAAACGTTCCATAAACACTGGAATAACACTTTTCTGCTGTTTTTAGTGGCGCGAACATGTAACCACTGAGAATAACTGTTTGTTAAGATATTGAAAACACTGAAAAAACCCCACCAGAATTTACCAAAAATAGAAACTGAAAACAGGAAAGCCTAGATATAGCCATACCATATACTCTTAAGTGCATTATAATCCTCGCGGTTGATGCTAACTTTGGTTTGGCTTTATCAAAACATGTCCTGTAAAGTGTCAAACACTTTGAAATACTACCCCCCCCCCCGCCAGTCCTGGCGGCGGGGGTAGCATTCCACCCTTCTAGAGGGAGAAGACATGTAGTTACTGTTAAACCCGGTTAAAGTTAAACAGAGCCCCAGCATCACAAAATGGATGCTGATGCCACGGACACGAGTCTGACCTCCTGTTGCTGGACGAAACTCCGGCAGGGGAGGGTTGGACAGTAGGTTTCCTGTTCAGGGAGGGGCCAGCACCTCTCCAGACAGGCTTTTAGTGTATTGGGGCAGGGAGGGCTGCATTCAGTGAATGCTTTCCAGACACTGCCTGGGGCACACAAGGTGCTCCATGCATAGCCCGGTTCAAACCAGTTGCTGGGGCACACAGCCCCAGCTCTGGCGCAAAACGGAACAAAGGGAAGGGGGTGTAACCACCCCCTGCCCAGGTCCACCCGTAGAAGGGACCTTTTCAGGTAGTCCAGCCCACAAACTTAGTATAAATATGGGAGCTGTGTCCCTAAGACTTTAGATTGCCCTGGACAAAACTTTTATACAGAAATCCTGGACATTCGACGTTCCATTCTGACTGTAAGACGGAAGATATCTCCCTTGTGGTCAAAGAGTGACCACCCTGTTCAAACAGGCACCAACAGCAACTTTGCCGGTCTGCATTTACGAGGCTCCCGCCGGATCCCGAAGAATCTGCGACACAGGACACAAACTTCTAGACATCTCTGAACCCGACCCACATCCACAGCAAAGCTGAGACACGTGGCGGACACGCGAGACGTAGGACCGGAACTCCTGGACATCCTGCATTTTGCTACCTGCACTCCTTTCCTGAAGCCTCAGTAAGTTGTGCATTGGGGTACGAGAAGCCCCAGCCCCGAGCACCAAAGCCAAGGCCCCCACACTCCGAGAGTGTCCCGTGGGCCCCGCTTTTGCATTTTGAGCTTGACGCGTCTTCTCGGTTCCTTGCCCGTTGGCTAGTGAGCCTCCTGAAGACTTTTCTTTACAACAGACTTTCTTTCCTGGTTGCTCCAGGCTTTCTCCAGCTTTCCTGCAAAGGAGAAGCGCCACAGACCTTGCTGGTGGGCAACAGAGCCAATCTCGACATCCTGCTTGGGTTGCTGTTGCCAAGGCTTGTTGGGTCCAATCCGGATACCAACACCGCAGTCAACTAGATTGTGGGACAGCTCGAATCCAGCGCCTGGTCATCGTCGATGCCTCCTGGACTTCGTGGCTGAAGAGACAAGTTCGACTTCTTCATCTGAAATCACCAGACATCGCCTGGTTCCTTCCTGGTTCCTTCCTGGTCACTGGCTAGTGACCCAGACTCTGTCCCTTCTGCTTTCAGGTTCTTCAGATCTTCGATCCACCCTTGGATCTACCCGGACACTTTTCCTCTGGTCGCCCGCAGCACTTCTTTGCAGCTCTCCATTGAAAACGACGACGTAACCCAACACGAAAAGACACCTATGCACCCGGCTTCCCTGGGTGAAGTTAGGTAACACGAGTACTCCGGTGCTCCCGTAGGTCTTGACTCTCGAAATGTCCTAGTTTAAAAGGGTGTCCTTAAATTGTATATTTGTAACTCTTACGATCACCAGATAAAGCAATGGTAACCCGCGTCTGTATTTAGACACTGCACACGTCTCCCGTGGGCCTCCTACTTCATATCCTTTGGTTGTTTAGAGTAGCCCCAGTGAGTCCACAGGGCCTGCTTTCTAATTCTCTCGTGGTTCTTATACCACTATTTTAGTATATGGTTTGTGAGGCCCCTAAGGCATTGCGTAAACTGTGCAACTTATTGTATATTAACTCAGTGACTTGTATTGTATTTTAAACCTCTGACCTCATAAAGAGTGCAGAGGGGTTGTGTTTAGATTAAATACATATATATTTGATATATACCTTGTGTGGTGTCCTTTCATTTGGTACTCAAGGGATTATAATTGGTAAAACAACTTGCTTAACTCGCCTAATGAAGTCTTAGCCTGATGACTGCTGGTTCATGCTACCACTAGGATAGCTTTCTATAAGGTTGACTTTACAACCACCATCAAAAATGGTCGATTAGACTGGTGCAAGGTGCCCACTAGAACTAGTGGACATTATATGCCAGGCTAACTTCTCACATCGACCCTTCGGGCTCTGCATGCGGAGCCATGGGAGGGGCACCACCCGCAACCCTTGTTGCATTGGCTGACCGACGGGGAGAAGGCGAAGATCAACGATGCTTCTTCGACTTCTTCTTGTGCTTCGACTTACCTGAGGAATGCAAAGACTTAGAGAAAGACAAGTAGTGGTGGCTCAGTGACCATTCCCTCGACCATCCAAGCGACCGGGACCTCGAACGGCGCGGAGCCAACTGCAGGGCCTCGAGAAGCTTTCGGGACCGATTCCGCAAAGACTTTGAATTCATGGTCCAGCACTTGGAGCACGATTTGGGGTTGTGGTCGCACTCCAGGCAGAACAGGCACACGCAGTGCGGATTTGACATCGATATCAGTCGGCTACAGTAGCCTCAGGTCTTGAAACCAGGCATCCCTCGTGCACCAGGAGTCAAAGACTCAAAAACAGCGTTGACAAAAGTTGACAAAATGTCAGTCAAAAAGTCACTAGAGGTACCTCTCTCTCGGGATTTGCGCTGGCTGGCGCAGAAAAAGAAAGAACTGACGTCAGCACGCATGGGCGGAATCTAATTAGCTACTACAACGTAATCGTGGCAACCACGGCGCCAACGACGAACGCAGAGCCGACCTACGCCACCTTTCGACGCGCACGGATATTGCTGACGAAAAATTCTTCGGATCCAGTCTGACGCTTCGAGGTAGTACTAAGGTAAGGAATCTTTAACTAACTGTTTCTTTCAGTTAGGGCACGTGCTTATAGATTAGAATTGCGACCCCTCTGACCTAGGAGCTATAGTTTGAGAAAAATACAGTGTGGCCCCATGCAGTGGCAAAGCAATTGGAAGACTTGTGGGGCGGGTGGGTTTCCTGTAGAGAGGCAATATCCACCTGGTGTTGTTGTAAATACCACAGGACTTGTTTGTCTTAGCGTTGATTGGTAATACAGCGTATGTTTCAAGTCACTAGCGTGATGTCTGCAAATGGCTTTACGTCAATGTGTTTCGTTATCATGCTTTACAGGTAGGCGTAGGTATATATGAGGCTTACGTGTGTATCCGCGGAACTGAGATATGGTAAATACAAGTCCCAACAGGGGACAATTCTCCCATCCCCAGAGTTTCATTTCCGAGGACATCCCACACAATGGGGTAACAAAAGAATAATTGCATGCATTAATGCCAATTGAACGGCCCGGTTAAACACACTATATGCGTATTCGTAAACAGGGGTCGGGGGGCAACACTCCATCTACCTTCCCAGCAATGTTTGGATATAAGTTGGAGTATTCAAAAACCTGGTACACCATAAAAGGTGCTATGGGTATGACAGAAAAAGACACACAATTGACAGAAGCATGTGATCCCACAGTTAATGTTAGTCCTCAGTTCTCTGTGCATTGGATTTTGTCAGCTTAAAGCAGAACAATGTTCTGTGCTAGGGTGTGGGTTCAATAGTTGAACCAGCATCCACCGGTGTGGTCAGATTCGAGGTTTCAGTGCTATCCTGGTGTTGCTCATCACGGCCTGCTGAGTGGCGCCAACAGAAATCTTGTACAGCAGCTGGAGTGTCTAATGTGAGAGGCTTGCCATTCATATCCACTAAGGGGCGCCACGGGTAGATCATGCCATATTGTAGGCCTATGTTTCGAAGCGTGGCCTTCACTCCCATAAGCTTTTGTTTGGCCTCTTGCACCATCACCTTGAAGTCTGGGAAAATACTTAACATTGTTCCCTGCCAGCGGAGCAGCCCCTTTTCACGTGCAAGTCGCAGGACTGTGTCTCAATCTCTGAAATGTAGTAATCAGGCAATAAGAGGTCTTGGGGGGCAACCAGGAGCAGACGATGTCCCCAGGGAGCGTTGAGCACAAATGTAGACGTGAAGCGTTCTCTCCCGAAGAGGTCGATCAGCAGGCCCTCAACAAACTGGTCTAGCCTTCCAGTATTTGTACTATCCGCAAGGCCAAGGATGCAAATGTTGTTGCGCCTGTCCATTGCTCCTCATTTTTCAGGGTCATAATGTTCATGATCTGTTCTAAACGCTCTAATTCCTTAGTTTTTTTGTTGTTGTTTAAATCTGTTTATTAAGGTTTTACAGGTTAAAGCCCCCGAGAGGGGTACTACATCAATCATGTATCCGTAATGTCACACATTGAAGGGTTACATAAAATTTACAATTAAAAGCCATCTGTAATGTGTAGATGCCATCCCGTCCAGCAAAATTATACCCCATGTCCCCCAGGGTTGCAGGCTGGGAAACTAAAGGTATCGTGATATGACTTATTTCGATACGACGCTCTAATTTCTTAGTTGTCAGTGCTGCTACATCTTCTAAGTCTGAAATCCTGCCCTCTGCAGCTTCTAGTCTGCTGTGGTCATGCCTTTCAATGCGTTCACTCATAGCATCCAACTGCCTGTCCAGGACATGGAATCGACCTTCCATCACTGGATAGCCTGAGCGCAGGACTTGTAGGAGGACATCTTGTCCTGCTGGTCGCTTCGCAGAAGTGTCTCGTTCCCCTCCCCCTCCGCCATCTCAGCCCCTTGTGTTGTAGCTGGGGTCTTGGTTTTATCAAACTTGAGGCAAAGCTGTGTCAGGGTGCCCCACACCATAGTCCAGGCCAAGCCACACTACGTGAGGGGGGGCGGAGGGATGTGGAGTGTGGGCAGTATCACAACGCCCGTGATTCGCCCCTCACCAAACATTCGGGTGTCTTTCAATTCAATTCAAAGATAGCTTTATTCGATTTTTGATATAAAAAACCATAAAAGCACATTTTAAATACGATTTAAAAACATTTCCTTACATTTGTACATTATGTATACGTTTAAAATTTATATAATTTGATAAAAAACTATAATAAGGTAAGTCCAGAAAATAATATATATATAAGGTATAATAATTAAAAATGTTCAATCCATCGAGGCTCTACATTTTACTACGTACTTCAAGAACTTAGATACTGCTACCACAGTGACTTCATCTTGTAGCATATACAATTTGATCAAGGCTGGTCTGCATTGCCTTAGTCCCCACATTTTTAACAACGGGATCAGGTGTCTCTTTCTTCCCCATTCAAAATATTTACAAAATAGAATACAATGAATATTTGACTGGTTTGAAATATCGTCACACGGGCAGTTAATTAATTTGGCAGACCAATCATTTACAATAGGAAATGATATCAGCCTGAAAAAGCAGTCAGTTCTCATCCTGGTTAGTAATAATCTCGTGTAACTAGAGTGTAGTGGTGATAGGTATGGTTGTAAACCTAATCCATGCAACAGTAGGCGATGGTGGGAAATACTTAGCTTATTTCCCTCTAAATAAGATCGCCTATCTTCCAACAAACCTAAACAGCATTCTTTGAGAGCTTTTTTTGAGATTAGAGAACAGGAAATAGGATTGCGGAGTGAGGAAAAGCAGTTAAACAACAAAGTAGTGTTGTATCAGATACAATGCTTTTCCTCACTTGAATGTTAAATGCACAAATATTCATTGTAAAAACATTGGATTGGAATTATTTTGATACTCTCACCAAGAAAATTCAACATTCCCTTTTCTGTGCTCGCCTTAAAAACGCCCCCGCTTTTCATACTTTTCCTCTCTTGCCCTCCCCATTGCACTCGCGGCATATTCAGGCAAATGATTATCGCGTAACTTGCCCCTTAAGACGCCAAGTCATGGCAACCTTCCTAGTTCCACCCTCGTAATTGGGTTACCCAATCCCCTTTCGAAGTAGTAACACGCCCTCTCTGACGCCCATGCTTGCCCCGCCCAGGTCTCAATCTCCGCCCAAATGCGTAAATGAAATACCGCCGATCTGATGCACGCCGCCTACAGCATCATTCATTCCGACAGTAACTCGGATGAGGCGAGTAATGCAGGTAACATTGTACACCCCGCTGGCCTTATATCGTGCGACAACGCACACGGGCGCAATTTTAAAACTTCCCTTGTTCTTTCCCCAGCGCTCCAAGTACAGCTGACTCACGCGGCTGACTGAAACGCTAAGGTGCCTCCAAGCAACTCTCTCCAACTTGGCTGAGCCACAGGCACGTTCCATATATTTTGGAACCCCCAGTGAGGTACGCACTCCCAACTTTCTGCCCCTCCCCTTTCCCCCCCCCTTTCCAACCCCCCCTGTTTTGACCCCCCCCCTGTTTTTCCCTCCACCCCCCCACTTTTCTCCTACCTTGCTTAATCTTGGCGTTTCCAAACGATGTGGAATGGTTCTTGTTTACATTGCACAATAGAAACATTGTGAAACCCTAAAAAAAAAAAAAACACGCAGCAATCGTATTTAAACGATGGGGAATGGCTCATGTGTACATTGCCCGTTCAGTTACCCTCTTTCCTTCTCTCTTCCCAGCCTCAACTGGCTCACTCCAGTGAAGACATCCCCAGTGATCCCTTGGCCTTTCAAGTTACACCTATAACAAGTACTCCAATTCAAAAGGATTACTCAAGGTAACCTCAGTCCCTTTTAATTGTCCCTTGATCCTTCACGGTTTCCGTATTCCCCGCCCTAACACTCCTTCCCTTTCTCAACAGCACCATTCAATTCAGACAACCAGTCCTGATGATGATCCGAAATGGTCCGGATCGAAACGCCGTCGACCCAACAGCCTAATTAATAGACGCACTTCTTCTTAGTGGCTCTAAATCTATTTAATTAATTGTGCCCACTGTGATATCACTATGTCACATGCGCCGTCGTTAGCCACTCACTGTAGATAAATTGCACTCTATACACAGTGCGCCGATTACGCTGTTTTCACTCTTTTCACTTGCGTCGCCACCTGCACTATTTATTCACGTTTGTTGCACCAAGTTTCATGTGGTTGTCAATACATTTCTTGCAGTGCTGTTCTCAACTGTGTACTCCCAACCATGAAATGAATGTTATAACAAAAAAATTAATAACTATTTTTTGATTCAAAAAATGAGTGATCTCCTTCTTGTCCATTGCAGCAATGCTATGTGCATGCTATTCATAACTGTCTACTAACTTTTACCTTGCAGGACCTTGTGTGACAATTATACCTTGACATTATGACAGCATCGTCTGCATAAAGTAAGATGGGCACTGCCATTCCATTGATTTTGGGGTAATTTACATCCAGCTTAATCAAGTGATCTGCCACTCCATTTATATATAAATTAAAAAGAAACGGGGTAAGGATGCATGCTTGGCGGACACCTTTTTTTATTGGAAATTTCTTAGTGCATTTTCCATTTTTCCCATGACGGACCATTGCCCCCGCCCCTCTATATAATTCTTTTATGAAGTCAAGAATGTTCGGGTCAATTCCCAAGTCTATAAGGGTACTCCATAACACTCTGTGACTTAGGCAATCAAATGCTGAACTTAGGTCAACAAAAGTCATGTATAAATTGCCTTTTTTTGCCACCGTGTATTTACTTGTAATCAAGGCCAGGTTAAGACATTGCTCTACTGTACCAAGCCCCGCTAAAAATCCATATTGGAATTTAGACAGGACTCCCTTTTCTTTTGCCCAGGTTTGTAGTTTGTTCAACAGAACTCTTCCAGCTACCTTCATCATCGAATCAAGTAGGGAGATTGGCCTGTAGCATTTTGAGTCCGTTCTGTCTCCTTTTTTAAAGATAGGAACTACGATAGCTTCCTGCCATGTTGTTGGAAAACCTTCTAGGCTGTAACAATTAAGAACATTTTTAAGGAGTGGGGCCCACAGAGAAATGTTATCTTTAAATATGTCAATCGGGATGCCATCGGGCCCAGGGGCTTTACAGTTTGCACTTTCCTGTATGGCCTGTTCTACTTCTAGAAATGAGAAATGTATCTGTAGCGGGAATGTATCTACAAAGGGTCTCTATAAGTCAGTCTCATTTATCAGCCAAGGGTCAGGATTATTTGTTTCATCCAAGTCATCTTTTTTATATAAATCTGTAAAGTGACTAATCCAGACATCCTCTGTTATGGCAACCTCTAAAAGGTCTGTCTTGCTCTCTATAAAAAAGGGAGCATTCACTTCCCTCCAAAAGGCTGTATTATCCCTCAAGGTGCTAGCTTTTAGTAACGCATTTTTCGCTTCTTAATTGAATGTTTATAAGCCAATCGGGCTGCTCTAATTTCTATTAAGTCTTTGAGTACCCTTTTTAATGTATCTTTAGGGATATTATGAGCTTTAGAACATTCAGAGTTAAACCAACCCAGCATCTTATCCCTATCATCGTCTCTTTGCTTCCTAGTCAAATTTTTCTTAATTGTGGATGCTATTTTTCCGAAGGCCGTTTTTACTATACATGGGTTGAGAGGTTCTTCGAGGCATATCATAAATTGATCAAGATCCTCCTTAATCAGATCTTTCAAAATTTTTTCCGGGTTTACCTTAGACCACTTTATAGAATATCCGTTTGTACGTGCCAGAGAAATCGAATGACAGTATAAAGTTTCCGTCAAATCCGATGTCTGACTGACCCTAGGACCAGCGTCAAATTTTGCACTGATCGGGTAATGATCGCTCATAGCGATATCTTCAGTTTTAAAAGCCATAGCACTTCGGTGGTGGCTATTGGACATCAGCATAAAGTCGATTAGGGAGCTTGTCCCCCGTCCGTGGAAAGTGGATTGAAAATTGACCATTGGCTCACTGAGCTCGTTAACAAAACCTAAGTCCCAGTCGTGCATTAATTTGTTCATTAAGTTTCCAAAGTGAGTGTGTTCAAAATGTGTGCTTGGTTCGCCTTTGAGGCTTGTTATGCCACAAACATTCAGTCCACTATGGGGGCATAAATGCAATTAAAATCACCCACCAATATAGCACATCTTTCCACTTTGTCCCTTCCAGCTCCCCAGCTCAGGGCGTGTGATAGCTCATCCATATATTCTATTTGATCATCCCTCACAATATTGTTATATAAGTTAATCAGCAGGAAACTCTGGGTCCCTATCCCTTTCACATTGAATACCTGGATAGAGTGCCTAATTTTATTGTTTTTATTTTTATTCTTATCCCGCTCAAGATCTATTCTCTCTACTGTCATATTTGCCATATTTGAAACATACATGCAGAGACCACCTGAGCCCCTACCTCTACCAGTCTGTAAAGCCGGGGTGAAGTTAGTACTAAAACCGTCTAAATGGGTAGCCTCCTGATCCCAACACTCTTGAAGACATATTAGGTAGAAATGTTTAACAAAGGTCAAAAAGGTTGGGTCTACAGCTTTCTTAGAAAGTCCCGCGATATTCCAAGTTACAATAGCCACACTATCCCTTGAGTCTGTTTGAGTTAACTCCATTCTTGGCTGGGTTATACTCCCGTTATTTCCTGCACTAGCTCCTTGGGCTACAAATTTGTTTGAGTTACCATCCAGTAAACCTTGCTCGTCTCCCCTGTCAGTAGTTAGAACATCAGTCTCCCTAGGTACGTTGCCTAATGCTAATGGGGGCGAGCTGGGGGATTCGCATCGCTCCCAAGAGGGTCTTCCAGCCACCCCCACTTTTGATGTACCAATGAAGGCATGAGGGTGCCCGTGCTCTTTCCAAGTATATCGATTTGTAATCTGTATTTGGTGGGGCACCCGCTGCCAGCCCCCCATGTAGTAGATATCTGCATCCCTGCCCCCAGCTGTAAGATGACCGGGGCAGGAGGTAGGAGGAAGGAGACTCCCTCGTTTGACCGCCTGCTCCAAAGCAGGAGCAGCGACTAGTACTACTCTCTTCTGAGGTTACGTATGTTGTGGCCTATCGCTTTGGGATCGCAGCAGGCAGTCGGCCCGCCACGGCCACCGTAGCCATCTCCCCAGGATCACCTGTGGTCCCCGTCACTGCGAAGCCTTACCTGTTACCCCAAGGATATCACCTGTCCGCTTCACCAGCACCGCCTCATGGCTCCAGCCACGGCCTCGTGTCTCGCCCCCACACAGCTTCGGCTCCGCTTCAGCAGTCAGTCAGCAGGCCACAGGCCCCGCACAGTAAGCAGCCCGCGTATCTCATGTGCTGCGGGTGAGCGGGTCTTCTCGCGACTATCTCTCTCCCGCCAGCAGCAGGAGCGCCTGTGTCCGCTCCGGTCCCCTGCAGCTCAAGGCCTCGCCGAATCTCTGCCATAAAATCTGTAGGCCCACCCTTCGGCTCAGTGTCATCGCTGCAGGAGACCGTCTACGCTGCGCAGCAGTCTCGCAGTCCCTCAGGTACAGTGTGTTGCCTGTGTACATAACCCAGCTCGATTCCGCTGGTGTGGGAGTTTCAGATATGTGCAGGATTAACCTGGATTACTGAGGTTGTCGGCAAAGCTTCAAGCTTACATGGCCATTTTGGTCAACAGCTTGCTACTTCCCATTTTTGCAGTGTCTTGTCTTCACATCACTCACCCAGAAACCATCCCTACAGCTAGGGCCCTCATCCTGATTATCATCAGTTAGGATGCAAATGTTGTTTATGCCCACGCTTGGTATGCTGAGTAGAGTTGTAATTTGTATCACTATTTTCCTCCATGCACATTTTGCCCGATATTACACTGAGAAATGTGAATGAGAAAAAAAAATGTAAAACAGTTTTGAACATTTGAAAGTATGTGAAATTTCGTTATGGAAACTCTGAATACATGTGATATCCCTCAGTCCTGCCGTTATAACATCATGGGGAATACAGTAAAGTCTGGTAATTTATATACTTCCTGTAACAATTGATGGCAGGGGTAATGCTCCTAATATGGTAGTGGCAGGGGTAATGCTCCCAATGTGGTACTAAAATGACTGTAATTGAGAGGTGAGGGATTACGACTGCATTATCATTGGTAATTATTTATTTAGTTATTGTGACAATTTGTTTTGTTCGGTGAAGAGGAATGAAAACTTATTCAAGCAAAAGCTACAATCCTTATGAGGGTGAATCACAAACACTCACTAAATTCGTCTGTGCTTAACCTCTGGTAGCTTGGCACAAAAGCAATTCAGGCTTAACTTAGAGGCAACGTGTAAAGTATTATGTAGCACACTATCCTTACTAATATAATAAAGAGAGAGCCCAAAACTTTGAGGCGGGTAATCTCAGGAACCACAGCACCAATCACAACACCCAATACAGCGTTGGAAAGGGCAGTTGCAGCAGAAGGACATAGGCTATGCAGACGCCCACCATATACATTTAAAAGGTAAAAGAACCGTGTCAGCAAAGTAGTCCCTTGTGGGCATGTCTGTGGTGTGCTGTGGTCGTGCGCTGGGGGCGTGACAAAAGCTGGGGGCGTGTGGTACGTTCCGCCCTTCATGCCATGTCTCATATTGTGTGCTAATCCCACCCTACTCCCTTTAAATACCCCTGCACCCCATAATCATAACCCACCCTTACTCCTTAAAATACCACAACACCCTTAAACACTAACCCATCTTAACCCTATAAATATACCCTGGACCCCAAAACCCAAACCTATCCCTAAACCCTAAAAATACCCCTGTACCCCAAAACCCAAACCTAGCCCTGAACCCTATAAATACCCCTGTACCCCCAAACCTACCCCTGAACCCTAAAAATACCCCTGTACCCCAAAACCCAAACCTACCCCTGAACCCTAAAAAATACCCCTGTACCCCAAAACCCAAACCTAGCCCTAAACCCTTAAAATACCCCTGTACCTCAAAACCCAAACCTACCCCTGAACCCTAAAAATACCCCTTTACCCCAAAACCCAAACCTAGCCCTGAACCCTAAAAATAACCCTGTAGCCCAAAACCCAAACCTACCCCTGAACCCTAAAATACCCCTGTATCCCAGAACCCAAACCTAGCCCTGAACCCTAAAAATACCCCTGTACCCCAAAACCCAACCTACCCATGAACCCTTAAAATACCCCTGTACCCCAAAACCCAAACCTACCCCTGAACCCTAAAATTATCCCTATACCCCTAAACCCAAACCTAACCCAAACACTAAAAATACCCCTGTACCCCAAAACCCATACCTTTCCCCTAAACCCTAAAACTACCCCTGTACCCCATAACCCAAAACTATATCTGAACCCTTAAAATACCCAAACACCCCAAAACATATACCTCAGTACCCCAAAACATAAACCGCTATACCCATACTTACCTTATCCAAACATTAAAAAAAAACATGCTTTTACCATTCATGCATTTACAACGAATTTGGTTGTAAATGTATGCGTGGTAAAAGCATATAAAATGTAATGCCATGCGTTATAATGGCATTGCGGAGTCATGGTACTTTCGTAATGAAAGTATGCGGAGTGATGGTATGCGGAAAGAAAGTTGCGGAATAATGGGTGTTTACCCTCCCCCGGTAAGTACATTGGTGGCACGGCAGCCCACATCTCCAGCAACATACTCATATTTTTTTACCACCCATTTGAAAAATGCACAGGTCTCTCTCATTGATGGCCAGCACCGACATACACTTTTAGACACACCTCCCGCCACAAGTTTTAGAATTGCGAACTTTAGAGCTGGGGCGCTACGTTTGAATCACGACATCAGCTCAACATCCTCTGATTCCAGGCAAATCACTTTGTCTCCCCGTGCCTACCACAAATGAATGTGTTCTTCTGTAATGTAAATTGTGCTCATGCCATGTTGTCGAGTTCGCGCTATATAATATTGCAAGGAAAAATAAAGTAGGGAAACTAGAGTTCACACACTACTGAACGCTCACTCTTAAGGGCATCAGCAGTGCACTGTGAATCAGAGCGTTTCACAGGCCTGTCATAGATAAGAAATGCTATCAAAACGAAATCCTACAACACAATATACTACTACACCGGCAGCAATTCATACCCAGACAACGTTGGGACGGGCTGCTAGTCTGTAATAAAGTGAAAACACAACACAAAAAAAATCCCATACCAATTTAGAAAAACAGAGTAAATCGTAATAAATTATTTGACACCACAACAACCAAAATCCAATCAGTATAACCGGAGACATAGAAATTTCAAAGATTTAAGGTAAGTAGAGCGCTCAAAATCGAAAACTACAAGTCGTCGTTACCTATATGTGCAGGTAAAAATCAAATCTTGAGGCCCTCCACGATGGAGCGCTGGTCGGAATAAGAGAGCAGGTTAGCCCGCTGAAAATGTTATCCTATAAAGTGCAACACAAATAGTTCTGTTTGTGGTGGAGGAAGCGCCAAGGAGAGGGGTGAGTATTGCAGATGGTTGTCACTGTGGAGCGAAGAGCAGGCCCAGTGTCACAATGGTCGTTGCTGTAGGGTAAAGATCCTGTCAGGCGTCATGGACGGTAGTTGTTGGAGATGTGCATTGCCCACAATGGGCTGTCACTGTTGTAGCACAAAGTCCAGGGCTCACATTGCTGGTCATTGCTGGCATCCGCTGTTGTGCAAAGGGTTGGGTTCACCAGAAATTCATGTTGGTGGTCGGCATGCGCAGCAAGATGTTGATGTGAACAGGCCTGTTCAGAGTCGCAAAGATCCCAAATCTTCAGGATTTCTCCTTTTCTTCAATGAAGAACTCAACCAATGCCACACCAACGGTCCAGAACTTGGGGGCCACCTCTTGGGGATCAGAAAATCACTCCAGCAGAGGCTAGCAGTGCTCAGGGAGGTCCAGTAGCAGGTGCATGCAGGATCAGCGCAGTAGGTGCAGCTGGACAATTGCAGGGATGCCTGTGGAGCTTGTTGTGTCCCTGTAGCTCAGAACAAGAGGTCAGTCAGCTGACCCTTGGGAGTCACTTCACCCTCGGATAGAGGGTGCAGGTCCAGCCTTCTATGTGAGTCAGCAGGACAGGCCTCAAGCAGGTCTATTTGCAGTTCCAGCGCAAAAGGTCAGCTGGGCAGGCCTTCTTCTCTAGTATCCACAGGTCCTAAGTCAGACCCTCCAGGATTTCGCGATTTGCAAAAAAATCGCGAAATCAGCCGTTTTGTAAAAATGCAACGATTTTTTACAAAACGGCCCGCGAAATTTGAAAAATGTGATCCATGCCGGGATTTATTTCTGCGTTCTCGATGGCACAGACATTTTAAATGTGGGATAACAATTTGAGCTCTCTCATGGGATTGCCAGGGTACGTGGATCTGCTTTCCATGGAAAGCTCCAAAGCTGTTCATGGGTGGAAGCCCTCGCATCCTGCTGGATGCCCTCACAGCCTGTCGCCCAGAAGTTGTTTGAAAGCCTCACAACTGCTCTCTTGGGTTGTCAGCAAGGCTCTCACAGCCAGTCTCTTGGGAAGCATCAAATGTGGTCTCATTGGAGTTTTCTGTCATTGTTAAGGTTCTCTCCGGCACTCACGGCCACTCTCCTAGAATCTCGAAATGACCATCACAGCCACCCTCCAGTGCAGTGACCTCTTCTTTATGCCACCTGGCTGTCTGACATAGTAGCATCCCCTTAAAACTGTGCAGTGCTTGAAATGGAATAATAGAGAGGTATTGTTTCTGAAAAGTGCCGGTACTCTCTAATTAAACGTCTCACATCAGTCTTGAGAAGTGCAGCTACTCTCCCTCTCAAAAAAAAAAGTGCCGGTACCCAGTACCGGGCAGTACTTAAAGCACTGAACCTGTGAAATGTGTGTACATTGGCGCTCCAGTGAGCCCCACAGGACTAGTGCAGACATTTCTTTGTGGCCACCCTGTGTCCAGTGCACCGACCCCACCGTCCAGTGCCGCGGTGCTGCTTCCCAACAGATGCTGGATTCTAGCTGTGCCTGGGCTCTGGGTCCTAACACAACCTTCCAGGCCCTGCGATGCAGGAGACCACCTTATACTCAGCTGCTCTCATTCCAAGCAAAACAAAACTACGCTGGCATTATTTTGGGAGGACATGTTGGAGGGACTCTCTTTCTTTTGAAAAGAGATACCGTGGGTGACGGGAATCTGAGGGGGAGCAGGAAGCTGCTATTTTGCCTGATGGGGTACTCTGCTGCAGTTGTGACTGGAGTGGATTCAGCTCAGCTTTAGCAGTCGGAGAGGTACTCGTCTTGTGATAAACAGCAGAGGGCGCTCTACATCCAGCAAAGCACGAGGATAGATTAAAGACAAGACGGTGCCACCCTCTCAGATAGGTGGAGCACATTGCGGCCAGCGAGGGACAACAGCACCAGACAGAGAAGAAGGACAGGAAAAGGGGGTATTGGAAGTGGCAGGCTCATGAGGTAAATCTTACTGAGGCAGGAGGGGGCACAACTAATGAGGGGATGAGCACAGACATTCAGGGACTTGTAGAGGGATCTCGGGACTGGTTTTTGAGGAAACAGAGTCCTCCGGGGGAGTGTATCTGTACCGCAGAGCAGTGGAGGGCACAGTTGGGTGGTGGAAACCACTGAGAGGAGCAGAAGGGAGTAGTGGAGGCAGGAGCCCTCATATGCACAGCCCAGGACTAAGGGAGCCTCTAGGCATACAGACAATTCAGAATTCTTGTGTGAAGGGCACATGTACCCCAACACAAGCAATGAAGATATCCGGTAGGATGTGCTGTATAGTTGGAGCAAGAGATAGCGGAGAAGGACAGGGCACCTCCTTCCTCAAGAAGATCCCTGGCAGAGAAGGCAAGGACACTGCACTCTTTTGCAGATGGCAAGGGTGATGAGGGGAATACTGGAGATGGTGGGGACAGAAAAGCTATATGGTCAGCTGTAGTATTGGTCCTTAAGCATAGTGGTAGGGTGAGCGAGGGGATAGAGAGTAGAAGGCAAGGGTTAAGGTTGTCCGGTATGGCAAGAGTAGGCCCGGACATATGTTAAATCTACTTTTCAATCAAACCAAGGTGTCTACATTGTAAATAAACCAAATATACATAGCTTCATGTTGTTAAATAACTCAAAAAACTAAGATATCTGTGTTTGTTGTAGGAAAAATGGCCAAATGCCCTGGTCACAGTCTGTCTGCAGGCACAAAAGGCTAGTGTGAAATCCTTTGCATGTGAGCTGAGGCAGAATTTTTTAAGTGCAAGTGTGACAGGTGTCTGCTCCACTCCCCTCATCAAGTCAGGTTGCCCCATCCTGCCCATCTATTGTGTGGCTGTCTGTGAGGAATCCACAAAGTCTAACTGGCAACTTTACCTAGACATAGGACACAGGCTGCAGGCACCAAATGGTTAGGACAAAGAAATGTCAAGTTTCTAAAAGTGGCAATTTCAGAAATATGACTTAAATCCGAAAGTAACAGTAAGGAGTGTTTTAAATTGCACTTCCTGTTAGAAATGGGGTTTCTGGTTGTCAGAGTATGAACCCTGTACAAGTAGGAACCACCACTCTAGTCAGGGTAAATTAGATACACTAAAAGATAAACTTTGCTCACCCTCTGGTAGCTTGGCACAGATCAGTTAGGCTTATCTAAACAGGCAATGTATAAAATATTTGTGCCACACATACACGTACAGTAATACAATGAAAACACCCCAAAAATACTCTAATCACGGTTAGAAACATAGATAGTAGGTTTAGGAGTAAATCTAAACCAAAATGACAAAAATCCAATAAGTAGAATTAGACTTATGAATTTTTAAAGAGTAAATCAAATGATAGTGCTTAAAGATATAAAGCACCAACCGGGGCCTTCTGGTCACACTAGACTTTGGAAAATCCAAAGTTCAATCCGACCCGTATGGAGGGCTAATTACTCAAGAAGAACCTTCTGAAAAATTACCTCGGATGGAGGAAGCGTCGACATCGAAGACTTGTGGAGGTAGGCTATGCGTCGGTTCTGATCCGCACAGTCAATGAAAGCAGGCAATGAGTTCTGGTCGACCCTGAGCCAAGCAGGTCGTCAAAGATATGTCATCAAGCGGCAGCCGCATCACTTTCGATCGGCACAGAATTGACGATGTGTCAGTTTTGATGGATCAGCACAACAGAATTCACCTTTCAATTGCCTAGGACCAGATTGGCACCACTTGACAGGACCGAACTCACAAATAACAGAGTCCAGATGCTGTTGTAGGTTTGAAGGAAGTATTTGATGGCCCTTAGACTTCGGAAAAGGGGTCAAGCCAGGAAGCCCTTGGAGTCAAGCAGAGTGGCAATCCTTGTAGCACAGCAGTCTTTACTCTTGGCAGAGCTCTTCACAGGTCCAGTAGTGTACAGCCTTGCAGTTATGCCTTTGAAGTGGGGGTGACTTCAAAGAATGGTATTTAAAGTGAACCCTGGTTCTTTCGTCCCAGCCTGGACTTCAGATTAATAGGTGGTAATCAGCCCTTTGAGTGGGAAACAGGATATTCAGGTGTGTCAGTTCCCCCCTCATTCCCTGCTCAGGAAAAGCTATCAGAATGCAGATGAGTTCTATGTCACACCTACTCTTCCTGTGTTTGTTCCTGACCACAGGGAATGCCAAAAGTGTGGCTGTCACCCACTCAAGACATCTATTGGAGACAGGTTGCAGAGCAGTAAGAGCAGAGAAATGTACACTTTCTAAAAGTGGCATTTCCAAAACAGTAATGTTAAATCCATCTTTACCATTAAAGAAGATTTATCATTACCATTCCAAAAATATACAACATGATGCAAGTACTCCTTTCTGATCAGGAATTACAGCTTAAAAAAAGGTATTCCCAATTCTAACCTTTGAAAGGAATAGGCCTCACAATAGTGAAAAACAAATGTAGCAGTCTGTCACTGCTAGGAAAAGCAAAACGTACAAGTCCTACTTTTTACTTTCACAGTACCCTGTCCTACGGACTACCTATACCCTACCTTGGGGGTGACTTATGTGTAATAAAAGGGGAGTTTAAGGCTTGGCAAATTGTTAAATGCCAAGTTGAAGTGGCAGTGAAATGCACACACAGGCTCTGCAATGGCAGGCCTGAGACAGGTTTGAAAGGCTACTTGTGTGGGTGGCGCAATCAGTGATGCAGGCATACTAGTAGCACTTAAGTTACAGGCCCTGGGTATATGGAAACCACTTTACAAGGGACTTACAAGTAAACTAAATGTGCCAGTTGTATCTATACCAATGTTACCATTTTGGGGGGGGAGAAGCACATGCACTTTACCACTAGTCAGCGGCTCAGTGTCCTCAGGCTAACAAAAAGAATCATCAAAAAGAGAAGGTAACCAGGAAAATAGGTTAGGGGAAAACCACACTAAGGATGACAGTCCTAAAAATTCCTGAAACTTCAAACCTAATATTCCTACCAGCTCCTAAACAAACGTTATCACTTATTAAATGTAATCAGGTAACCCCACATTACCCTATGGGAAATGTAGGCCTTGCAATAGTGAAAAACGAATTTGAAATTTTTCACTACCAAGACATCTAAAACTTAAAAGTATATATCCTCAACCTTTAATATACAATGACCCTACATTATGTCTGTTTAGGACCTACCCTAGAGATGACTGCATTCCCTTTAATATTGCTAAGATTTGCAGTTGCCGTAAATATAGTAAGATCTGCAGCCCCTGTAAGAACACTAAGACTGTAACCACTGTAAGTATACTAAGATCAGTAGCTCTTGCAAGAAGAATTAGATCTGCAGCCCCTGTAAGAGCACTAAGCTATGCAGCTCCTGAAAGAATGCAAAGACCTGCAGCCCCCGTAAATATAGTAAGTTCTGAAGCCCCTGTTAGAGCACTAAGATTTGTAGCCCCCATAAGTATCGTAAGTTCTGCAGCCCTGTAGGAGTACTAAAGTCTGAAGCCCCTGTAAGAATACTAAGATCTGAAGCTCCTTTAGGAATACTAAGATCAATCAATCAATCTGGATTTATAAAGCGCGGCTAATCACTCAATAGGGTATGTGGGCACTTGCAGGCCCGCAAGCTTATTCAAATAGCCAGTTCTTGAGGGCCATTCAGAATTACGGAATGTGGGGGAAGGAGAGTCCTCTATTTCTGCTTCAGTAAATGCAAGGAGTATGGGCAAGTGACAGGGAGGTGGAGCATGGTCTTCTCGATGGCTGGTGGAAGTCCAGGAGGTGGTTAATGTAGGCAGGTAACTGGTTGTGTAGATCCTTGTGCGCATGGGTCAGTAGCTTGAATTGGCATCTCTTCTGTATGGGGAGCCAGTGGAGTTCCCGAGTTGGGGTGTGATGTGGGTTCATCGTGGAAGGCCGAAGAAGAGTCTGGATGCAGTGTTCTGTATGGGTTGAAGTCTCAGTAGTAGGTGTGTGGAGATTCCTACGTAGAGAGCATCGCCTTAGTCCAGTTGGCTGGTGATGAGTGGTTGTGTCACAGTGTATCTTGTGTTTAGGGGTAGCTACTTGAAGATCTTATGTAGCATGCACAGAGTGTGGAAGCAGGCAGAGGAAACATCGTTGATTTGTGATTTTGTGGCAAGCTTGTTGTCAATGATGATTCTGCGGTTTGTGGCTTGGTTGGAGGAAGTCGGTACAGGTCCTGGGTCTGATGGCCACCAGGAGGCATTGCATGTGTTGCTGCTTTTGCCAAAGAACAGTACTTCCCCCTTCTCTGTGTTCAGCTGCAGGCAGTTGTGCTACATCCAGTGGGACATGTGTCATGCATCTGTGAAAGTTGGTTCTGGTAGTGGTCAGGTCGTCGGTGAGTGAGAAGATGGGTTGGGTGTGATCTACATAGGAAATTATACTGAGACCGTGGGATCGGACGATGTTGGCCAACAGGATCATATATTCATTGAAGAGCATGGAGCTGAGGGATGAGCCCTGAGGGACACTGCAGGCCATCTCCTTGGGTTTAGAGGTGAAAGGTGGTAAGTGGATCATCTATGTTCTTCTGGCGAGGAAGGAGATAACCCATCTGAGTGCAACCTCTTGGATGCTGATGTGCTTTAGTCTTTTGATCAGTGTGTGGTGGGATACAGTGTTGACGGCCTTCAAGAGATCGAGGAGGATCTAAGCTGCTGTTTCTCCTTGGTTCAGGTGGGCTCAGATGTCGTCTGTGGCTGAATTCAGGGCTGTTTCGGTGCTGTGAATGCTGCTGAAGCCTGATTGGGAGACATCTAATTGCTGGATCTGCTCAAGGTGTATTACAAATTGGTTGTTGTTAATCTTTTCTAGTACCTTCACTGGGAATGGGAGCAGAGAGATTGGCCAGCAGTTTTTGAGTTTGTTGGGGTTGGCAAAGGTTTTTTTGAGCAGTGGTCTGACTTTGGCGTGTTTCCAGGCATCAAGAAATATTGTGGTGTGGCCTGACTTTGGCGTGTTTCCAGGCATCAAGAAATATTGTGGTGGTGATAGAGGTGTTGAGTACTGTAGTGAGTTCCTGGCTGATCCTATGGTTTCTCAGGTTGAAGATGTGGTGCGGGCATGGGCCTGTGGGAGCTCCCGAGTGGATGGGTTTCATAATGGAGGGGGAGCTCTGGTTGGAGAGGATGTTCCAGGTAGTCAGTGTGTAGTTCATGCACAAGAGGTTGCAAGAGGTTTGATCACATCTCCCCTATCCTCAAAAATCTCCAATGGCTTCCCATCGAAGGCAGATCCTCCTACAAGAATGCGTGCATTACACACAAAGCCTTACATCTTCAACCCCTCTTTACCTTTCTTAAAAACGCCACAAGGCAGGCTGTTCTAGAGACTTGAGGAGCTCCACTTCCCTCATCCTAATCCCTCTCTTGGTTCACAAGAAAACCACCCAATCTCGCTCTTTCTCCGGCTTCGCCCCATCCAACTGTAACTCTATCCCCAAGGAGCTACGTTGCAACCCTTCTTATGCCAGCTTCAAAAAAGATCTCAAGCGGCACCTACTCCACAAGTACTGGGGCCCTTAATTCTGGACTTCTTTCCGGTTCACAGAACATGTCCAGGTCAGTTTGACGATTCTCGCCACTTCATTCCTGAATCGCTCCCTCGCCTCTCCCCTTCTCCCATGCCGTATCCTACTTCTACTTTCCTCCTTTCAGTCACTACCTTTTTCCTACATGCCTGCTCATCTCCCCTCTCCCGCCATGATCTTTCCCTACCTCTTATCTTTCCTCCTTCTACCACTTGCCTCCCACGATGACACAGCTATCTTTTTCCTGTCATTGACTAAATGTATTGTTTATGGTGCTGTTTTTTTATGTATCGTTTATTACATTTAACTCCATTTGGTACTTATAAAATTTTGTAACTTGTTTTTTTCCACTCCCAACTCTGTAAAGCACTCTGATACCCCTGGTTCTAGCCAGCGCTATATAAAACTGTTAAATAAATAAATAAATGCAGATTACGGTGGTGGTATATCTGTCGAGAGAGCCCGTAGGGGTGGGTTGGGGTTCGAGCTTTCAGTACATGGTTGCAATCTTGTTGTGGAAGAAGTGGGAGAGGTTGTCGCACAGTTCCTGTGAGGGTATGATGTTGTGTTCGCTGGAGCCTGGTTGGAGAACTCCTTAATGATGTTCAAAAGTTCCTTGGTGTTGCGGCTGGTTTCGATGCATAAGGCAAGGACTTTCTTCTTTGTTGCCCTCAGCAGGCGGTGGTAGAGTTTGAGGGAGGGCTTGAAGGCTGCCCTGTCGAAGGTGTCATTGCTTTGTGCCATCTCCTCCACAACTGTTTGGTATTTAGGTTTGCTGTTCTGAGTTCTTGGGTGTACCAGCTGCCCTTTTTCGAGGATTTTCTCTGGATGTTGCTCTTAATAGATCCACAGCCTCTGCAGTCCGTATAAGAATACTAAGATCTGGAGCCCCTCTAAATATTCCGCCAGTGGGAAACAATGTGGATTTTCATAATTCTCCACTCTTGACAACTGAGTGAGTAGTGGAATTAATAGGGTTCACTAAATCAGGTACTCCAGCAGACCTGTGTCCCCCAAAAGTGTTGCATGAGATAATAGGATGTATTGCCGCACTTCTCGCCACACCGCTGAATAACATCTTTATGGCAGGAAGCTTTCCAAAAAATGGAGAGAGGCGTAGATTCTGCTGTTACTAAAAAACCTATGTTAAACCTGAATGAAGAGAAGAGCTATCATCCAATTTTTCAGTTCGCACTCTCAGCTGACTCTGTAGAGAGATATTCAAATATTTTGATCTCGGAATTTATGGCTCACAATGGGATCCTGGATGAAGCCCAGTTTAGGTTTTAGAAAGCACACAGTACGGAATCGGTCCTGGTGTTAGCCACTGAGGAGACTCAAGATATAATGGAGAAATGTGGGAAGTCTGCAGTGGTCCTTTAGACCTATCTGCAGCCTTTGACACGGTTAGCCATCCAGTCCTAAAATATCAGCTCAAAGAAATTGGTTTAGGGGGTTAGCTCTTGTTCTCCTCTGCTCTTTCCTTGATTTTAGAGAATAATCAGTTGCCCTAGGAGATTTTATCCCTAAATCGTTCATCCTGTCCGTTGTATAGTATCCTGCAAGGGTCCTCGTTAAGTAATCTGTATGTGGCTCCATTAGCCAAACATATAAGAACATTCAGTTTGTCAACCATATCATATGCTAATAATACCCAAATAGTGATATCTATTTCAAGCAGCATAGAGGAAGTCGCTGATGATGTAATGACTGAATGAGAGACATAGTAAACTGGATGTAACCGCTACTTCAAAACTACCTCCTTCCCCAAAGACTGGAAACACGCTGAGATCAACCCTTTCCTGAAAAAACCATTGGCGAATCCCACTGACGACAAGAACTTCAGACCAATTTCCTTACGTCCGTACCCGACGAAAGTCATGGAAAAAGTGTTCAACAGCCACCTCGCTTCCTTCATTGACAAAACAACATCCTTGACTCCACCCAATCAGGCTACAGGGAGAACCATAGCACCAAAACCGCCCTCATTGCCGCGACAGATAACATCCGTTCCCTCCTTGACAGAGGAGAGACTATAGCTCTCATCCTCCTGGAACTCTCCGCGGCCTTCGACCCAGTCTCACTCCGCACGCTAGCTCGCAGACTCCACGACGCAGCAATCTAAGACAAAACCCTCGACTAGATCAGCTCTTTTCTCTCCGGCAAAAAGCAGCAAGTCAGACTCCCTCCCTTCCTCTCGGATCCCACACCAACCAAATGCGGAGTCTCCCAGGATCCTCCATCAGCCCCATCTGTTCAACGTCTATATGGCTGCGGGCACGTCCATCGTCAGATCACACAGACTTAACATCGTATGGTATGCAGACGACACCCAACTCATCCTCTTCCTATCCAACAAACCCAGCTTCTGCAAACACAAATTTCATAAGGAATGGAAGCAGTGGCCAGGTGGATGAAGAATAGTTGCCTACAACTGAACATGGGCAGACCCGAAGTAGTAATCATAGGCCCTCACCCCGACACCTAGAACAACACCTTGTGCCCCCCGCATTCGGAACCTACCCCCACCCACAGACCAAGCACCAACCTGTGAATCATCCTGGACTCTGAACTCAAAATGACCGCCAAATCAATGCCGTCACCTCATCCTGTTTTCACACCCTCCATCTCCTGTGAAAGACCTTCAACTGGATTACCCTCGAACACAGGAAAAAAGTTACCCACGCCCTCATTAGCAGTAGACTGGACTACGGCTATGCACTCTAGGCCGGGATCAACAAGAACCTCACCTACAAACTGCAGGGGATGTTAAAAAACCTGCAGAAGGCAGCAGCTCGTCTCCTATTAAGAAGTTCAACTCTATCTCAAAAGTCTAGGAGGAACTACATTGGCTCCCTGTCAAAAAGAGGGTAGAATTTAAGGCACTTTGTATAGATCACAAAGCCTTTAATCTGACAGGCCCTGAATATATTAGGTGAAGACGTTCGTGGCACTTACCAAACAGGTATTTGCAATCCGCAGTCTCTAAAAAGGTAGTGGTGCCAAGTATTCACAAGGTCCCCTAAAGTAGTAGAGGTTTTGTGTACTACACCTCCAAACCCTGGAAACTTATTCCGGAACAGTTGAGAGGCCAATATAACATGCAGATATTTAGGAAACAGCTGAAAAACAGGGTTTTTACTTTCCCAGATTAATTCTTGACTGGTGAAGGTGTAGTGGACTTAACAGTAGATGCAAAGCACCAAGACGCCTTCGGACATATGTTGCACTTAACAAAATAAAATCCATTCATTTGGCTAAATTTAGTCATTCAAATATAGGAAGATCTGCAGTCCTCATAAGAACACTGAGCTCTGCAGTCACCATAAACATTGTCGGTTCTGCAACCCCTGTACAAATGGGCGGGAAACCCCCTCCTGGGCTTTCCCGCCCAGGAGGGGTTGTCCTAGACACCCGCACGTAAGACCGCGCCCAGTAGGCGTACCTGAGGAGGGTCCCCGCCCTCCCGCAGACGGATAAATAGAGCGGGAATCCGAAGAAGCGTCCTCTTGTTCCTGTGCTCTGAAGGCTGTACCACTCGTTGCTCGTGAGCCCTCGACAGAACAAGCGGCAATTTTGAGAACTTGTAATCTTGTTGTTTCTCTTTCAGTTATCTGGAGTGCCAAGGATCTGGGACCTCGTTGATCGACTAGAGCGGAGTAAACGAAGCTATGGCTGGCAAAAAAAGCGGGAAAGAGCTCCGAGCTGGAGAAGGTACTGCGCACCTTGTCGAACCGAATGGTGATCATGGACTGAAAACTCAGTAAAGTTGATTCGATCGGTCGAGGTTTGGCCGAAGTTAAAAAGCAGTTAGCAGCCCAGAACAACCCCTCAGGTCGTCCTAAGAAGGTAATAGGCCCGGCCTTGCCGGGAGTCGTCTCTGAGGGTAGGGGGAAGCGTATTAAGAGGAGGGCGGTTTCCGGGGAGGATATGGTTCCTGAGGTGCCCCCAGCCGCCCCATCACACCGGCGGACAGCCCGGTACCAAGTCCAGATATAGGTCTACCAATCCCGGTTGTAATTACCCCTGTCAATGATGATTGAATGCCCCCGGAACTGGCTATCCAGTTAGCGGCAGTGTTACCCTGGCTCAAGAAGAAAGCGGGGGGGCAGTGGCCGCGGGGGACCCGGTCGAGGAGGCTAGACTAATAATCGAGCAGTTACGGCAGTCGAGAGAAGCCAGGACGGCAAATGTTCCTTTTGTTTCCCCACAGGTGGCGCCAGGAGTACCTACGGTTAGCCGGGAAAAGGCAGCAGACACGACGGTTGAACCCGGTAAGCACCCATTGCCAATGGCAGGGGAAGGTTCATTACCTTCAAGGCGCGAACGGGTGGCCCAGCACATCCCTGCGGCCACAAAGGAAATGATATGGGGGGAAAAATATGTGAATATGTTTTCATTGTTGACTGACCATCGTGAGATGGAATATGCAAAATCCCAGAAAGATTTATGGCACCCCAGTGTATGGCGGGCCAAGATGGCGGAATTTAGGGTCGATGAGACCGTAGCGAACTGGGTAAAGGCCTTTTCGATATTTACGGCAGTCATGGGTGAACGAAAGCCGGAAGTGATGACCGAGTTGTCCTGTTACCAGAATAGGATTATGGATTTTTATACCATGTATGAGGGGGACGAGTGGAAAGGATATGACATGAAATTCCGAAAAGCGAAAGAGTTTGATGCAACTTTGACCTGGGACTGTCTCGACTCGATGTCATGGCACAAGCAGCTCTTGCCTGGTGCGTCGGGTACGTCCTCGCCGGGCGGGAGCGGGCCGGGGTCAGTTCGCCAAAAGCCTGCGATGCCCTTTCGAGCAAGCGCCGGTGGGGAATTTCAGCCCAAGACCGGCGGAAATGGCGGCAAGCGGGGGGTTTGTTGGGGCTTCAATAGAGGCAACTGTAACAGGCCCCAGGGAACATGTAGGTTCAGGCATGCGTGTGCGGGCTGTGGGAACTCCTCACACCCGGAGAGTAGCTGTAGATCAAAGAACAGCGGAACAGGAGGAAAAGGGGGGTCTAAGCAAGAGTGAGGTGATGCTTGGGAACCGATTGCCTACACCTGTCGATATGATGGCTCTGACTCCTTGGTTGAACAAATACCCTGATCATGTATCCGCCGGGGTTTTGAGGAATGGATTCCTATATGGCTTCAACATCCCGGCGGGGGATTTTCGGGGGGACTCCTTTTTTAAAAATCAGTTATCTGTCCAACATAACCCAAGCGTAGCAGCAAAGAAAATTTCCAAAGTAGTCAGCTTGGGGCGGGTGGCGGGGCCTTTTCAATGCCCGCCGGTGGCGGATTTCGTGTGTTCACCGCTAGGAGGGGTTCCAAAGAAAGACCCAGGGGAGTTTAGACTCATTCACAACTTGTCTGCCCCAAGGGGTTCCTCGGTGAACGAAGCCATTAACCCGGATATTTGTTCGGTTCGGTACACATCGTTCGACGATGCCGTTGCCATATTAAATCATCTGGGCCCCGGAGCGCTGATGGCGAAATCGGACATCGAATCGGCATTCAGGTTGCTCCCGGTACACCCGCGGGACCAGCGCTTGCTAGGTTTTGCGTTTCAAGGGAGTTACTACATGGATAAATGCATGCCTATGGTTTGCTCCATTTCTTGTGCCTACTTTGAAATGTTCAGCTGTTTTTTAGAGTGGGCATTCACCGAGACCACAGGGCATAGGCACGTTATGCACTATCTAGATGACTTCCTGTTCTTGGGAGCGGCCGGCAATACGAAATGTGCGCAGGCGCTGCAGGACTTCTGCATCCTCATGCGGGAGTTCGGAGTCCCATTGGCACCGGGTAAGACGGTTGGACCATCTACTTCACTGGAGTTTCTGGGAATTGAGCTCGATTCTGTGGAAGGATGTTTCCGTTTACCAATGGAAAAGGTGGCCAATTTTAGGGTTTTCTTGACGCAATGCCTGGGCAAGGAGAAAGTGACCCTGCACCAGTTACAGCAAACAGTGGGTCAGCTTAACTTTGCCCAAAGGGTGATACCAATGGCCCGCTACTTCTCACGCTCTATTGCACAAGCTATGGTTGGCCTCAAGGAGGGACACCACCGTACGAGACTGTCGGCAGAGGTTCGCCAGGATATGCACATTTGGTTGGCATTTCTGGCGGACTTCAACGGTCGAGTTGTGTGGAACAAACCACCAGCATCATCGCATGAACTAGGTTTGTGGACCGATTCAGCTGGGAGCGTGGGATTTGGCGCCATCTTTGGTAACCGATGGTCGGCGAAAGTATGGCCGACGTGGTGGCACTCCAGCGGTCTGACAGGTAACATTGGGTTCTTGGAGCTATTTCCCATTTGGGTTGCTCTGATCGCATGGCCAGACGACTTTAGGGACCGCTCGGTGGTGTTTTGGTCTGATAATATGACTGTGGTTGAGTGCATTAATCAGCAGGCAGCCCGCTGCAAGTGGATCTTGATATTGTTAAAAGAAATTGTTTTATGTTGCATGAAATTGAATGTACAGTTCAGGGCAAAACATGTGCCAGGTGTACTGAATAATGCAGCTGATGCACTCTCTCGTTCACACATGCAGGCTTTCAGGGGCTATCTACCCACAGCGGACCTAGTGGCCGCACCGTTCCCCGAAGCGCTATGGCTAATCGGTGCCCCGGATTACAAGACCTCGTGGCAGCCAGCTTAGCTCCCAGGACAAGGAAGGCTTACGAAGGAGCGTTTCGTTCCTACTGCACATTTTTGGGTCCGACAGGGAGACAGAGCTGGGATCAGGAGGAATCCTTCCTGGGGTTCCTGGTAGCGCTGCACAGAGAAGGCCAATCAGCGGCAACGGCCAATAGACATAGGGCGGCCATTTCGTTCATGGCACAGCTGCACGGCATAAGTGACCCGACGGGTTCCTTTTTGGTTAGGAAGGCACTCCGCGGCTGGCAACACCTCGAGGGTCGCAAGCAGGATACGAGGCGCCCGATTGGCTTAGACAGATTGTCTCTGCTTTTAGCAAAGCTGGATGAGACGTGCTTCTCCCCTTTCGAAGCAGTTCTGTTCCGGGCAGCTTTCGCCTTGGCATTCCATGGGGCTATGCGGGTAAGCGAACTCGTGGCAAGGAACAAGAAGGATATGGAGGGAGGCTTGTGCAGGGATCACGTACAAATAAGGGGTTATTCGATGGTAATCTCGGTAGCCAGGTCCAAGACAGACCAGGAAGCTATGGGAGATAGTGTTGTCGTGCAGCGCGCACGAGGGTCCCCCACTTTTCCGATAAAGTGTTTAGAGGAATACTTGGCACAGAGGACGGCTACATGGGGGGGGAGCCTGCTTAGGCGCAATGATGGCACCCCACTGACGAGATTTCAGTTTCAGCGGGTGCTAGCACTGACAATCGCTGCCTCGGGCATGGACCCGTGCGATTTTGGGACCCACTCATTTAGGATAGGGGCTGCTACTGAGGCTACGGCCCGGGGTCACATGTTGTAAAAGTCAATTGACATGCACTCACGCTTCTTGTCTTTTGTTTGAATTACAGTTTCGCAAGCCTGTCACGCGGGGCGGAATTGGAAGTCGACCCAACATCAGGAGACCAGCGGTCGAGGATCACCGACTGGAGAGAGAGTGGTGTGGGTCGTGGGCCACTCATATGTGAGGCGCGCCGGGGACGTATTCAAGGCAGGTGACGCGATTCACGCATATGGGGAATACGGGTACAGAGTGACCTTCCATGGGAAGGGCGGCCTCTGTTTTGACCAATTTCAATCGTTTTTGGAGGGTCTTTTAGGGCGGCAAAGGTCACCGCCATCTGTAGTCATAGTACACCTGGGGGGCAATGACTTAGTGAAGCTGGGAAGACGAGTGTTATTAGAACACATCCTGTCGGCAGTTAGCTGGTTGGCTAAGAAACTCCCGGGGTGCACGATTGCCTGGTCCCACATGATCCCCAGGAAGATTTGGTGGGGGGGGTCTTTCAGTGTCAGCGTTGAACCACTCAGTGAAGAGGGTCAACAATAAAATTGGGAAATTGTTTCGCTCCGCGCAGTTGCATAGCATTCCTCACGGGTGTATTCGGGGTGATCACATGTATCTGAATGATGGGGTTCACCTGTCCAGGGAGGGGAATGATTTACTCATAGGAGACTTCATAGCATGGTTAAGGGGTTTGAGTAAGCATGACCTTTAGGAGGAGTGGGGGGTCCAGATAGTCGGTCAACTATCCGGCCTGTGGCGGTAAGGTCATGATCGGTGAGCAGTAATTTCAAGGTCCCTAGAGGGGGGCGCCACCCAGAATGGATGGGAGCGCCCGGGGGGAGGCGGCCATTGGCCCCTTCCACGGGGAGGCGGCACCCACTAAGGATGGGTCGCCTAGGGGGAGACGGCCATAGGCCCCTCCCAGGGGGGAGGCGGCTAGATGCCCCTCCTACGAATTTCCCGGGGGTCGGATATCCGCTCCGGCGGAAGAGAGTGTGGGGATGGGGGGAGTCCACGCTGTCCTTCCTACAGATACCTCACACGGGAACTCGGACGACCTTTAAGATGGCGTCGAGTGAAAGGGGGCCCCCACGACAAGGGAAGTTACAGTTGGCAATGAGGGTAAAGTCCTCTGCGCATGCGCCACTCAGACCGTGAGGGCGGGATTTTGGTAGTAGGGATCTGACACCGGTTACGACCTTGCCGTTGGCCCTTAATGCTAGGATGTACAATTTTAATTTAGAATGTATGCATTTTCAGGATGCTAGACTCGGCTAGGAAACCTTTGTATTAGAGATCTGTTAAGGTTAGCCGAAGAACATGTCTTCATCAAAATGTAATAAAAGTAAAATTGTACATAATTCATGAAACTTTTTATTTAATGTTTTAAATTTTGTTTCATATTTTAATAAATACGGCCGGGGGGGTAACTCCCCCCCGCCTTCCAAAAGTTCAAACCTGTGTCTGTCTTCTCCCATTGGGAATTGGTGTTGGGAGGGGGTGGCGGGCATCCCGGCATATACTAAGATATGCGGCCCTTGTAGGAATAGTAAATTCTGAAGCCCTGTAAGGATATAAAGATCTACAGCCCCTGTAAGAATACTAAGATCAGTAGCCACTGTAACAATATTGCGAACTGCAGTCTCTGCAGTTTGTGGAAGAATTATAAGATCTGCAGCCCCTGTAATTATAGTAAGGTCAGCAACCCCTCTAACAATACTAGGATCTGCCTCCCCTGTAATTAAACTAAAATATGCATCCCTAGTAAGAATAGTAAGCTCTGCAGCACTGTCAGGACACTAAACCCTACAACCCGTGTACGAATAGTTGGATCTGCAGCCCCTGTAGGAATACCAAGATCTATGGCACCTGTAAGAATAGTAAGATTGTTGTTTATCGATTTAGATTCCATATGACTTTCCTGATTCATGCCCTTATATAGGTATTATTCACATTGCCCTTATATAGGCATAGAAATCCAGTCCTTATTTAGGGATAATCCATGCTACCCAAATACAGGCATGGCTACTTTCATCTGTTCATCTACGTCACAACAAGTTCTTGGAAAACCAGACTCCTAAGCTGTTAGGGACTTCCCCTTGCTTGGATATTGATTTCTCCAAAAACTCATTTATTATGCATGTACATCCATTCCTTAGGGGTTCATTCATGACGTTCATATGCCCGACTTTTATGTTAATACCGGCATTCCTAAACACCTTCAAGGTATAAATATACCTTCACTTGCTATGGCAAAGCACAGTGTAGTTCGGTGCAGTTCGACTACCTACTTGCACGACCCAGCTCGCCACAGCAAGTACCGAATGAAGGTAACTCCCCAGCTGACGCACTGACTAGACGCTGTCATCCTCCTGCCGAGAATCCAGCTCCAGTGTTTCTGACTCCACTTGCGGGGTGTTGGGAAATCGAGTCCCGGGAAAGAGATACCAACCTCTCTCATTCCAAGGTATGTAGCTGAATAGAACCTATGGAAACCTTTGGCAATTCTTGTCAGAACTAAAACTTATGCTAAAGCAGCACCTACTTCTTCCCTCGTACTAGACCTAGGTTAGGTACACTGGGGTAGGCGTATTTTAGAAGCACCATTTGAGTCTTTTAGCCTGTGTTATTTATGTATGTATTTTTATATGTCATAGCAACAGACAATGCTATTACACTATTATTTTATATTACTGTTTACGCTGTACGCATTATACTTCACATTCTGTTTACCAATTGTGGCAGTTCACATCTCTTTCATGAGAAATAAAACTGTTCAATAAACCTCTTTTATTGAAATGCCCGTCTCTCTATTTCTATGCAACTCTGTAGAAACGAAGCATGTACGATTGACTGAGTGAAATAGTTATCTATTGTTTCCACGACTCTGAAGATATTGTTCCGACTCTAAGGGAAACAAAGTTGTCATGTTTATGCCGTTGTCAGAGACTAATTCCTTCTTGTTTATTTGAGAAAGTTTCTAGGGACCTCTGAGTTAGCTGGCACACACAATTAAGTTTAATATACTCAATAGAGACACACTGACCTCAGTCCTATGTCAAATCTATAGTGTATGTTATTCCAATTGGCAGAGCCTATTAGAGATATAGGAACTACACTACATGGCGTCCAACGGTTTGGTAAGGCACTAATTTAACGCTGGATACTGAAGTAACTCAGTTGTGCTTTTCCCAGAGACCCGTTTTTCCCGTAATACTCCAATAGACGTCTGGAGTGGGTAAGGGATAATATACGCCATAGCTGAGTAGGACGAAAAATCCTATGTATTAGCTTTTTTGGTTTGTTCAATGTTGAAGGATACATTTTTCCAAAATATTGTGCACCTGATCTTTGTTCCCTTGAAACTTGCTCTGCAATTTTCATTAAACGAAATGTCCCAACACGGGGATAACAACACCGAAACCGGTGGAGCTGCGGCTGATCCAGCCGATGGAGCTTTTAACTATACAGGTTTTCAAGAAACTGATGCAAATGCTGTAATAATTCCTCAAATTCTAAGGATTTAAGGAAAGCCATCACTATAAAACTTATAAAACATGGTCTATCATCAAGAGATGGTAGAGCAGTTTTTGTGATAGAGGCACATGAATATCACCAGACAGAGGTATTCTATTCATGGATAGTCTTCCCAGAAGCAAAACCGGTCACTTCTACAAAGAAGTTGATCCACCAGAGGAATATATTTCTTTTGAGGATATTGAAATTCCACTCACTTACCAGGAGCATGAGTTCTGGTTTAACGGCGCCCTAAAACATTTAAATCACATTACCAGGCTCGGTCCACTAGGTAGGCCAGGAGCAACATGGTCGGCTTTAGCCGGCTACAGACCTGCCCCTGACATTGAACCAATGTCGGATGATGAATTGCTTAGTAATATACAAAGATTGATAGAATTATACAGTGAAACCACAACTGTCTGAAAGTCCTGAAAAGGTATTCTCTAAAAACGCTCCTACTCCTTCTACAAAGAAGTGGGAAAATAGCAAACTTCTAAAGAGAAGCGTTCTCATTTGAGAGGTAGGTCTCCTCCAAAGTAGCCCTCTGAAAGGAGGTATAACCTCAGGAATAGGGATAATTTGAAAAAAACAGATAGATATCAAGATACTGATACACGTTCCTCTCGTGCCTTTCAGACTTCGTCACAGAAATTCGAAAGAAGAGTACAGTCAGAAAACATCGATGGAACTTTGGATTGTGTTGGGAATATTTTTTCTTCTACTTTGGTCAACTCTGGTAATAACTCTGGGAATGCTGATAAATGGAAGATATGTCAAAATGGACACAGCAAGTAAGAACGTCAACTTACTCCTTAAGCCACACAAATCATCCCATTGTGAACAAAGAGACTTGTCAACAGTAAACATCACTGCCTTTCCTATACTAGATGGTATCACTTGACGTGAAACAGAATATGACATTTTTGGCCCGTCGGAGCTGTGGTAGATTCCACACTTATTCAAGATTTCATTAAGTGACTTTGTTTCATCTAGTACCTTTTCTGATGATTGAGACTTCAAGACTGTTAATAATTTGATGTTAGATCTAGAAAAGTCTACAGTATTCACAAATCATGAATATTTAGAAGGTTCATCAGACTATGAACAAATGTACTGTTATAACCATTAAGGTCATCATTTCTTGCACAAATCTGCTAGTCCTAGAAATGTATTAATGTATAACCAATAGGAACCTTGTCCTAAACCACCAAAGGGTAGCTTAAAAAACATTTGCTATGAAATTTCCATACTTCTCAGGGTTCAATGTATCAACGCAGAAACATTTTACTTTAAAAATTTAAACAGAACAGGAATGAAAAGTATGTTAACAAATACCAAACAGATTTATTCTGCAGCCTTTTATGCCCAACTGTCTAGACTAGGTTTCGACTTTTGGAAAGACAACATTGAGTCAAAAACTGCATGGGGCACAAAAGATTGGCAGGTACAAAGGGTAGAAGCTATGTTTAGAGCCTGTACCATCCCTGAGCAAATTATGTTTTTGAATGACACTGCCCAACAGGCGTCTTGCCTTGGGTTAGCCAAGATCAAAAACATGAACAATCCATCCATACCTACACCTACACCTGAGAGTGAAAACACTTAGATGGGGAGGTTGACATACATACTATTTTGCATCACAACAGAACAGATCCAGATTGGAATAAATGGTTGATCTGGCCCACAGGCATAAACAACTGTAAAGATAGATTCCTGAACAAAACACAGGGTTTCACATTCAATAGGCCAGACCCTAGAAATGTTCAAAGACAGCATCCTGGAATAGTAACAACATACAGTGTAGGGAAACTCTGCCTTAATAGGCTACGGAAATCTACACTTAAGGATGTAAAGCAACACTTATCTATACATAAAGATGGCGCAGACCTTAGGGAATTCTTGTTAGGAGCAAGAAAACTGCGTCAAAAACATTTCATATATGCCGGCATAATTTAAAGAAATCTCTCTCTGTGGTTGACAATGAAATGAAATTAAATGAAAAGAACATTTATAAAGGGCTGCGGACAACAAGCCTAGTGAACAACAAATCAGGCTAGTCTGGTTTGTTAAAGAGAAGTGTTTTTAGAAGTTTGCGAAAAGTGAGTAGTTTAGGTTCTGATCTAAGTTGGATGGGGAGGGAGTTCCAGAGTCGGGCCGAGTTGAGGGAGAACGAGCGGCCTTCACATCTAGTTCTCTTGACCCTTGGTATTATGACCCGAAGAGCAGATTCAGATCTGAGCTGTCTAGTTGGGTGATAAGCTGTTACCAGGGATTGGTTGATTGCAGCGCCTTTTTCCAGAAGGCTTTGTGAGCAATGCACATAGCCTTGAATTCAACCCTTTTTCTCACTGGGAGCCAGTGGAGTTCCTTCAGTCTGGATTTGACTGGGAGCCGGCGGGGGATTTGAAGGCGTGTTCTGGCTGCACAGTTTTGAATGATCTGCAGTTTGTTCAAGGTAGTCTGGGGCGCGCCTAGGTAAAGGGCGTTTCCAAAGTCCAGCCGAGATAAGATCAGACCCTGGATCATTATCTGTCTGGCATGGAAAGGCAGCAGAGGGAGAATTTTTCGAAGGAGCCTTAGTAGTCCAAAGCAGATGGCTGAGACTTTAGATGTGTGGAAGTTGAAATTGAGGGATTTGTCAAGCCAAATGCCTAGGCTTTTGATCGTGTTTTTATGTTCTGGGGCAGGACCGAGGCATTGGGGGCCAGAAGGGGTCGATGTTATTATAGATGGGGCTGCCAAGGAGCATAAGCTCCGTCTTGTCCCATTCATTTTAAGGCAGGAAGATGTTATCCATTCAGCGACTGCCTCCAGGCAATTTTTTAGACCGTTGGGGCTGCCTTGCTGGGGGTTGAGTTCCACCACTAGCTGAGTATCGTCCGCATAAGTGACTATCTTCACTCCATAGGGGCGGACAATCTCAGCTGGGGGCTCATATAAAGATTAAATAAGGTGGGCTCAGCGATGAGCCCTGCGGCACCCCACAGTCAAGGGGTTTGCTAGGGGAGATGACGTCACCCTCAAAAACCTGAAAGGAACGGTTAGAGAGGAAAGACCTGAGCCAGATAAGTGCTGTTCCTGATATTCCCTTGCTGCTGAGTCGGTGCAGTTGGATGTCGTGGTTCACAGTGTCGAAGACGGCACTTAGATCAAGGAGGATGATGGCAGCAGAGCCTCCTTGGTCTAGGATTCTCCTTGTGTCCTCCGTCACTGCGAGCAGAGTGGTCTCCGTCCCGTGTAGGGGGCGGAAAGCCTGTCTGCGTGGGATCTAGGAGATTGTTGGCTTCCAAAAACTCTGTCAACACTGTGTTGGTATGTTTCTCCAGGATTTTATTAAGCCGGGGGAGCAGGGAAATGGGTCAGTAGTTTGCTGGGTTGTTCGGGTCAAGGTTGGGTTTCTTAAGGAGAGCCTTGACCATGGCTTGTTTCCATGAAAGAGGAACAATGTCGGTGGATAGCGAGGAGTTAAGTAGTTCCAGAATGATGGGTAGAATGTGGGTGGTGACTGGTAAGAGGGTGCGGGGAGGTGCAGGGTCGTTGGGGGAGCCGGATTTGACCTGATGCATAATGATTTTGAGTCTGGAAGGGTCTAGAGGCGGGAAGTAGTTGAGTGTAGCTAAAGCCTGAGGCTCTGGGCTAGAGGACGTGTGGGATTGAATCCCAGGGTGGGGGAAAGAAGTGTAGATTGTTTTGATTTTTTGAAGAAAGAAGTCTGCCAAGTTGTTACATCGGGTTTGAGCGTCCATGGGGTCTCGGGGTTTTTCTGGGAGTTGCAAGAAGGTTTTTGCAATTCAGTAGATTTCCTTGGGTTTTGAGGCGGCCAAAGTGATTTTTTCCTCATAAAAGGATGGCTCCACGCGTTTAATTCTGTCTTTATAGGTTTTGATAGCAGCTCTATATTCTGATTTTTTGGACGGGGAATAGTCAAGACGCCATTTCCGTTCTGTCTTTTTGAAGGCTCGTTTTAATTCCCTTAGTTCCACTGAGTACCAGGGACAGTCGTATTAATGCGTTTGGGTTCAGTACATGTGAAGGTGAGCACGGTGTCAAGTGAATCAGATATCCATTATTGAAGTTCTGATTGGCTATATTGGGGTTGGGGTTGCTGGGTGGTATGGAGTTTTCCAGATTTGCCACCCATTTGGGTATGGAGAGTTTTGTCCAGTTGCGGACCTTCCGCGTCCCTGGGGGTTGGGGGGACTGTGACTCATGGATGGTCCATGACAAGGGTATGAGGAAGTGGTCTGTCCAAGGGAGGGGCAGGGGGTTCCCAACTTGAAGATCTGTGCTGTTACTGAAAATTGGGTCAAGAAGATGACCTTTAAAGTGGGTTGGTTTGGAGACTAGATGGTTAAGCTGGAGGGCTTATAAGCTAGAGGTAAGTTCTATAGCAATAAGGTCTGTGGTGTCGTCAAAATGTATATTGAGATCCCCTAGTAGGGTAAAATTAGTAGGATTAAGTGCTAAACTGGCTATGCTGGGAGGGAGGGAATTAGAGAATTGTCCTGGGTATCCCGGTGGGCGATATAGGAGTACTCCAGAGAAAGTACTAATGGGGAGAGGTCTAAAGTGAAGGGGAGGCTTTCGCAGTCTGAAATGGAGGAGGGGATGCCATGGCATACATAGCAGTCCTTGTAAATGACTGCTGGGCCGCCCCCCCCTCCCGCTGTTGCGGTCGCTACGAAGGATTTTGAAGCTTTGGGGGAGGGCGCGGATGATATCAGGGTATTAATCTGAATGTATCCAGGTCTCCGTCAAGAACAGGGCATCATGGTTTAAATCTTCCAGTAGAATAGATATTTCTGCAGAATGTTTAGGGAGGGACCTGCAGTTTAAGAGGTACATGTTGTATTGTGTCTTCTTGGGTGGGGGGGTGGTAAGAAATTGAACACCTGGTTTGGCTGACTGCATGAAGAGTGACAGAAAGCGGGGTTCTCTCCTCTTAGCTTGCGAAGCGAGTTAGGACTGTAAATCCTGGGGATCGATGGAGGACAAGCAGGGTTTGTGGTCCCTGGTCCAGGCTGTGCGCGGACGGGCGCAGACGGGCTTGCCTTTGGCGCGCCCGCTGCACATGGTGAAGAGCATCCGGTTATATAGGTGTGGCAAGGGCGGTCATCCAATGGCGTTGCGCCCTCCTCCCCTCTAACCCGGTAGTGTTAGTCCAATTCCGCTCCTCCCTCCACATCAATCGGGAGAATCCCGTGGTGGACGGCGGAGGCGCAGGGAGCCGGGTATCAGCGGGTGAAGGAGTGCGGGTAAGTTGGGAATATTCCTTTTTTTTAAAGTAAAGCAGACATAATTGCTGCAGTATTCGGCGATTCAAATGATAGCAATAATTATTTTAAAAAGCAGGAGGCGGGGCAAAGTGTTGTCTCTCAGCGCGTGTCAGCAGCGAGAGTGAGGTTAACAATGGGTTAACGACTCTTGTCATCCAGGATATATTCATTGGAATGCATAGAATTTTCTACCACAGACATCATGGAACAAGACTTTGTCATGTTGCAACATGGTCAGTCTCAGCTATGTTCTATCATGCTATTAGGGTGGACGTTGCAAAACCTTCATTCAGGCTATGTGCCTTGGCGTTTAATCAATACTACGTCACTGTTTTCAGAATTCAATCTCACTGATAAACAGATCAAACTGGCACAGGGGGGAGCAGACTATACGGTGCTGAGCATTGAAAAACTGGAAGGACTGCCATTTACGGTAGCAGAAAAACCAGCTACTGAATGGATTATACGTGGAACAATCACTCTGCCTGTTACAATTTTCCATTTTCAGTATTGCCTAAAACACATACCAGCAGGCACATATGAATGGTTGGGTAAAGAATACATCAAGACATCCTGGACTTTACCATATACACACAGATGTTGGAGTGGGGGACGTGAAGTGTTTCGTAGCAGTTCTAACTGTGAAAACGCAAGGAGCGGTTCTCTCCTTTGTCAGGGTATTAACTTACACGGGGCTTGCGATGGTTCCTCTAACAACTTATCCTGTCACATGCAAGGTTCACCAGCTGCAGTGATTGATCCAATTTTTGGACAACTTTCAAATGAATGGGAGTTACCTCATGTTGAACGATCACAGCTGCTGTGGTATGTTGCCAGGTATACCATATCTAGTAACTGTGTCATCCAGGGTCACTTGCTGTATGCAATTATTATTTCCAAAAACCAAGACAGTCAGGGAGTCGCCTTTATGGCCTTCACTGAACATATCTTCTATAAGAATTGATACTCTTAGCAGAATGAAAGCCATTCTTTTGCAAAAAACTGTGCCACTGACCTCGGCCACAGACCTATGATGTACAAGTCGCAAGGACTTCTGCCGAGATACATGCCCTTTTTGAATACAAACTGCCCTGTACATTTCTCAGAAATGTTAAGTCGTATCTTAAACACATCTGATACGAGCGGTATTGTAAGACCGTGTTTTCCGGACTGTTAGCACCTTTTCAAGCAGTCCTCGGAATCCTTCCAAAGTTCGTGCACTCTGTCTTTGGTTGACTGCCCCTCCTTTTGCAGGGATACTATTTTTGCTCCTACTGCTACGATATAGCAAGCCTATTCACCAGCGACACCCAATTCTCCATGGAGACAACTCTATTGGCGATGACGTTTCATGAGCGCATCGCCCAAATTTTGGGGCTACCTCGTCTGCGAGAATTAAATACCACATAGTTTCTGTCATTCAGGCCAATTTGGCAAGCTTGCATCTTACCTGTTCTACGCTGCCTGCTATGCGGAGAAGAATGCGCGCTAGACACCTGTCTGACACTCCCATCAGTCACGCCAACGGACGTTGATACTTTGCTGGACCTGGTAACGGCCCATGCTCTGTGTTGTCCCCAGCGTCTACCAATTCTGATGACAGCATTCATTGAGATCTCACAGACGCAAATTACAAGTGCTGAGGTACGAGAGGAAACAACAGGTGCACAGGTACCATCAAATACGAACATTGCTGTTACGGCCAATGCTGAAGGCAATGCTTCATAACTATGTGCGGTTAATCTTCTAAACAAGGTAATACAACTTTCACCTACAGTGATAGACGACTTTTTTTCAACAGACATAGAAGATTTCATGTTTTCTCCAAGCCCTAACACTGACTTTTGAGTTTGGCACACTGAGTGACTTTGAATTTGACCTTCATTTTCCAAAACAAGGTCTAACTATGGAACTTTTTCCTATGATTATTTTTTTTCTTCCAAATGTGTATTTTTCATTTTTTAGCACAAGTAATCTGCTTATAGTAGAACTATTCATAGAGAACAAGAATTCTTTGAATACTTCCGGAGGCAATATATGACCTTGTCCACATACAAACAGTTTTATGTAATCTAACATGAAATGGTTTGGGCACCTTTTTCTTCTGTATTTACGAGCCATTTCATAAATGTATATTTTCCTGATTCATTCATATTGCATTCAAATGTAAATATATGCTTAGAATTAAACATTGCTTTAATAAGTACCGCACCAATGCATTTTACATGTTTTTAGCACTTCATGTGTAGATATATTTTAGATATGTTATCACGTTTAGAATTTAGTATCTTCTTACATAAAAAAATGAAGTGGGTGTTGTGTATCGATTTAGATTCCGAATGAATTTCCCAATTCCCATTTCCAAATTCATGCCCTTATATAGGTATAATTCACCTTGCCCTTATATAGGTAAATCCAGTCCTTATTTAGGCATAGTCCATGCTACCTAAATACAGGCATGGCTACTTCCATCCGTTCATCTACGTCACAACGAGTTCTTGGAAAACCAGACTCTTAAGCTTTTAGGGACTCCCCTTGCATGGATATTGATTTCTCCAAGAACTCATTTATTGTGCATGAACATTTATACCTTAGGGGTTCAATCCTGACGTTCATATGCCCGACTTTTACGTCAATACCGGCATTCCTAAACACCTTCAAGATATAAATATACCTTCATTTGCTACGGCAAAGCATGGTGTGGTTCGGTGCAGTTCGACTACCTACTTGCACGACCCAGCTCGATCACAGCAAGTACCGAAGGAAGCCAACTCCACAGCTAACGCACTGACTAGACGCTGTCATCCTCCTGCCGAGAATCCAGCTACAGTGTTTTTGACTCCCTTTGCGGGGTGTTGGGAAATCGAGTCCCGGGAAAGAGATACCAACCTCTCTAATTCTAAGATACGGAGCTGATTAGAACCTAGAGAAACCTTTGGCAATTCTTGGCAGAACTAAAACTTATGCTAAGGCAGCACCTACTTCTTCCTTCGTATTAGACCTAGGTTAGGTACACAGGGGTAGGCGTATTTTAGAAGCACCAGTTGAGTATTTTAGCCTGTGTTATTTATGTATGTATTTTTATATATGTCATAGCAGCAGTCAATGCTATTACAGTATTATTTTATATTACTGTTTATGCAGTACACATTATACTTCGCATTCTGTCTAACGACTGTAGCAGTTCACATCTCTTGCATGAGAAATAAGACTGTTCAATAAACCCCTTTTATTGAAATGCCCGTCTCTCTATTTCCATGCAACTCTGTAGAAATGAAGCATGCACGAATGCCTGAGTGAAATAGTTATCTATTGTTTCCACGACTTTGAAGATATTGTTCCGACTCCAAGGGAAACAAAGTTGTCATGTTTATGTGGTTGGCAGAGACTAATCCCTTCTTGTTTATTCGAGAAAGTTTCTAGTGACGTCTGAGATAGCTGGCACACACAATTGAGTTTAATATACTCGATAGAGACCTACTGAACTCAGTTCTATGTCAAATCTATAGTGTATGTTATACCAATGCGCAGAGCCTATTAGGGATATAGGAACTACACTACAAGATCTGACACCCTTGTAAGAATACTAGAATCTGGAGCCCCCGTAAGTGTACTAAAATATGCTGTCCCAGTAAGAAAAGTAAGATCTGTAGCCTGTGTAGGAATACTTAGATCTGCAGCACCTGCAGGAATAGTAAGATCTGTAGCCCCTGTAAGTATAGTAAAATCTGCAGCCCCTGTAGGATTACTAAGATCTATGGCACCTGTAAAACTACTAAAATTCTGCAACCCCTGAAAGAAAGTAAGATCTGAAACCCTTGCAAGAATACTAGACTCTGCAGCACCTGCAAGAATAGTAAGATATGCAGCACCTGCAAAACTGCTAAGATCTGTTACCCCTGTAACAATAGAAGGATCCAAAACCCTTGTAAGAATACTAAGATCAGCAGACCCTTTAAGCATAGTAAGTTCTGCAGCCCTTGAAAGAATACGAAAATATGCAGCTCCTGTAAGAATACTAGGATTTGCAGCCCCTGTACGAATGATAGGATCTGCAGCGCCCTGTAAGAACACTGGGCTCTGCACCCCCTATAAGAATACTGGGATCTTCATCCCTTGTAAGAATACTGGGATCTGCAGCCCATGTAATAATACTGGGATAAGGTCAGCCCTGTAAGAATACTGGGATCTTCAGCCCCTGTAAGAATACTGGGATCTGCAGCCACTGAAAGAATACCGGGATCCGCAGCCCCAGTAAGAATACCAGGATCTGCAGCCCCTTTAAGAAACCGGGATCTGCAGCCTCTGTAAGAATACCTTGATCTGCAGCCCCTGTAAGAATACCTGGATCTGGAGCCCCTGTAAGAGTAGCGGAATCTGCAGCCCCTGTATGAATAATGGGATCTGCAGCCCAAGTAATAAAACTGGCATCTGCAGCACTGTAATATTACTGGGATCTTCAGCCCCTGTAAGAATACTGGGATCTGCAGCCCCTGTAAGAATAGTGGTATCTGTAGCCCCTGTAAGAACACTGGGATCTGCAGCCCCTGTAAGAATGCTGCGATCTGCACCCCATGTAAGAATACTGCGATCTGAAGCCCTTGTAGGAATGCTGGGCTATGCAGCCACTGTAGAAATACTGGGATGTGCAGCCCTTGTAAGAAATAGTCGGGTGTGCATCCCTTGTAACAAATAGTGGTGTGTGCACCCCTTGGAAGCATACTGGGATCTGAAGTCCCTGTACTAATACTAGGATCAGCAGCCCTTGTACAAATACTGGGAGCTGCAACCTCAGTAAGAATACTTGGATCTATAACACCTGTAGGAATACAGGGATAAGCTGCCAATTTACAAATAGTAAGATCTGCAGCCCCTGTAAGAATTCAGATATGTATCCCCTGTAAGAATACTGGGATCTGAAGTCCCAGTACAAATACTAGGATTAGCAGCCCTTGTAAGAATCCTGGGATCTGCAACCCCTGTAAGAATACAAGGACCAGCAGCTGATTTACAAATAGTAAGATCGTCCGGCCCTTTAAGAATGCTAAGATCTGAAGCCCCTGTAAGAATACTCAGACCTGCAGCCCCAGTAAGCCTAGGAGGATCTTCAGCCTCTATATGAATACTCAAATCTTCAGCTCCTGTAAGAATACTCATATCTGCAGATACTCAGATATTCAGCCCCAGTAAGTATAGCAGTGTTCCACAGGTGCAATCATTTAATCAGTAAGTCAAATAGGAGGTGAAGAACTTAGCTATCCTTTTCTCCCCAGCACTATGGGGTCAGCTAATGGCACTGGAACAGTCAATAATCACAAATAATAGGTTAGCTGTATCTGGAGATCGTGATAGACTGTGGGTTTACACCATTTAACAAAAAAGAGGGAACTCTGGACCAAGAGCTACCTTCCTTTCAAATTTGGTGTAATTCTGTTCAGCAGGTTGGGCTGTAGCTGTGTCAACAGTTTCCTATAGAAATTCACATGGAGAAAAAGTGTTTTGGGATCCCCCCTTTTTCTCGGCCCCCGCTAGACTAATCACCCTGAAATTTTCAACTTTTCAACACAGTGGCTAAAGTAGTTGGACCATTAGTTTTGAAACTATTGCGAAGATTCATCAAAAGGCACCAAAGATATTAGAAAAAGAAAAATGCTAATGGTCCTATACATTGACTGAAAAAAAACGTACGTTTCAGGCCCATTACAGTTAGAAATTAGCATTTAATAAAACCTTACAAAATCACAGAAAAAAACATAGGTTTCAGAGGTATTATAGTTAGCTGGACATTTCACTCATACAAAACCATAGAAATTCCACCGTTATAGTTAGTTCAGCTAACTATAACGCAAGCCCCCGAAATGCACTGCTCATGACGTGTGTGTGAGGAGGTGCATCAGATTATCACGTGGGTGATGTCATCAATGATGTCATCAGTGATGTCATTTGAGATGTCATCAGTGATGTCACTGACCATGCCATTAATGATGTAATATGTGACGTCATGAGCAGTGAATTGCGGGGCGCGAGTTAAAGTTAGCTGAACTAACTATAACAGTGGAAGTTTATATGGTTTGTTTTGTACGAGTGAAATGTCCAGCTAACTATAACACCCCTGAAACCTATGTTTTTTTTCAGTGAATTTCTAAGGTTTTTGAAATGCTAATGCTAATTTCTAACTATAACGGGCCTGAAAAATATGTTTTTTTCAGTGAATTTCAAAGTTTTTTTTAAATGCTAATTTCTAACTACAATATCCCTATAACCTATAATGTTTTTTAAGTAAATTTTAAAAACACGTGCATACTTTTTATAGTGAAAACGAACTTAAAAGTAGTCTTTTTTAACTTATAATTATGGCTCCTGGTATCATGGTATTTATTTTTTGGGCATTGCTGTCTGTATTTATCCATTTAAAAAAAATAATTGTACCGGTATTTACTCATATATATTTTGGGTTTTGTAAAAAAAAGAATCTGAAATGAGTATATTTCCATATTTATTTGTCTGATAAATATGCACTCATGGCTGAAGGACTGACCGTTATCAGTCATATAAACAATCTTAGATGATTATACACAACATTGGTATATATATTGCTCTTTAAGGCTCTTTACTAAAATTCTTTTGTTGTTTTAACCCTTTTACTTTTAGAACGAGAGACCTATTGGCCTGGTATTCATCATTGGGATACAAAAGGGGATGATGGACCCCCTTTTGTACTGGTATTCATCATTGACAGCATTTAGAATCGCTCAAAAAATAACCCAATTTCTGTTTTTATCCTCATTTTAAAATAAATACAGAGAGGAAAAAAATACTTTTCTGTCTGTATCTAATGGTGAAAATCAGTAAAAATGAAAAACAAGGAGCCCTACTTATAATTTAACAATGTTTTTAACTTAATTAGCAGTAATTAACATATAAGTGTGGTAAAAGTATGACGCAGCACCTATAATACCTGACTTCGAACAACAGCGTACACAGTTCGATTCCGGACTCCAGCAGCATCTTAGTCCACCACTATCTCACTGTGGGTAACACCTTGCCTAATATTACCAAAGCCCCTGAGCGCGGGCGCACCTTTGCGGGGGGGAAGCTATACACTTTACAAATGCTGGCATCTTTTTTATTTAACAGCATAGTGATGACAGATATTAGCACTTTTTTTTTCTTCTATTGTGAACGATATTTTTTTTTATGTCTTCTATTTAGATGTTTTTAATCATGAGAATGCAAAGTCACAGTTTACCGGGTAACACTTTTTAAACTCTCCAACGTAAGTAGATATTACAGACCTTATACATATTCAGATGCAAATCGAAACCTTTACAGCTTCACAGTTTGTAACTTTTCCCAACACGTGCACAAGTTAATCAGTTAAAACGTGAACACGTGTAAACTGTAAAATGTGACATATAAATGGGCAGAGTCGAATCTTCCTTCCATAGACTACTCAATAACCAAAAACTATATAAACCATACCTGTTGCGCGATTAATTTCGTTTTCACGAGTTATTTCTCTGTGCCCATTCTGTGATGCAGGTTCCCTTTTCTAGTATTGAATTCTTGTTTTGTGTCAACAAAACACATTCTGGAGTTGTAAGTTGTTTGATTATGGCATAGTAGATATTCATAATACGTAGCTATTTGTCAATATTTAAACATTTATATGTAGAAAGACGTGTTATTCCATGTTTTTGCTTTTTTTTCAGTAACGTCATCAGCTTGTTTTCAGAAACAGACAGATTACAGCAAACATTGCTCCTTTTCTGGCTCCTTTGAGCTCATATACTGTGACTTTGTATATTATAATATTGACACTGTACTTGACCTCAGAGGTGTTGGCGACCCGTCGGTGTAAACCCTAAACATTTACGATGAACGTCACCACCTTCCAGTTGTTAGTCTGTTTTCCCATAGGGCTCATATACTGGTAATATGTATATTATAATATGAACAGTCATGGTGAGCTCAGAGGAGTTCATGACCCGTCGGCACAAAGAGTAAAGATATATAAGCAACGTCACCAGCTTCTGGTTTTTAGTCTGTTCCCCCCTTTTGATCATATACTGTGAATATGTATATTATAATTTTCACAGTATAATGATGTCAGAGGAGTTTATGTCCTGTCGCCATGAAGATCAACCTTTTTGACGTCCAGGAGAAAAGAAGCTCAGAAAATAATTATTACTCGAAAGTATTTCGTTATGGAACTTCTGTTCTATAGAAAACTTTATTTTCCTTTTCTTTTTTGTGTAACAATGATGTCATTCGCTTATATTTTAATAGACTGTCCTATTGTTACATAAGAGGAATTGGAGATTTGTCGGTGCCATCTGTAATACAGCTTACGAAACATTATAACGTACTTGATCAGATATTTTTTCAGTGAGCATATTTTACGAAATTGCGGTATAAAAAATATAGCTTTCATACATACTTTGTTACTTTAAATATTTGATAAACCCTACATTTCTGAATGTTATTTTCAAATTTTTAATCTTCTCAGTAGCGGTTCCTATTCACGCTCTCCCTTTAGAATATATAGGGCCAGTACTGTATATTATAATAGTACCTTCCTATATATTCTTAAATGAGTATGTGATTTGTTAGCAGAACAGTGTGTGACCGCTAAGCACTACTACAGAACGTTCCTGAATTCTACAAGATACAAATTTGAAAAATGATAATGCATACATTTCTATCTAATATGAAGTCATTTGTGTTTAACTGTTTTTTACTTGTTCTTCTGACCTCAGATAATGTAGTGCGGGAGTGTCTGTTGTAGCACTTCTATTCTACTTTATCTACAAGTAACTGATGCCCTCTTATATTATCAAGAATATGGACCACCACTTTTACAAACTATAGCAGAAAAAAGGAGGGTGTCGCCACGCTTAACTGATATTTTATGAAATTCCATTTTTGTGTGTCACCCCTTTAATATATACAGCGTCAGTTTCCGAAGAAAGGTTATTTGTAATTGCTAAATAAAAACTGTTTCAAACCTAGACTGAAATTTTTGCTGCGCAACCACACCTCCCCGTCAGAAAAGTAAACACCACATTATAAGTAAATAGTGCTCCTGGGAAGTATCCCACCCTCAAACTTGATAAAAAGAACACCGCAAGACACTGTTATTTTTCCGCCGTGATTTGTACACCTCACGGCAATTATATATATGGCCCTTAAAATATATAAAATACTATTTTTACCGTCACAATCCCTGTCCACCACCTTGTGACCACTGTACAGAGTTAATAGTGTTCCTACCCTCTCCTCTACTACTTTGTTTTCCCGTACTCCTTTGGAAGTGCGTCACAAAATGACTAACAACAGTGAACCGTTCCCACTCAATAAGGAGAAAACTTGTGCTCAGAGCACTTTAGCCAATAAAATGTCCATGTTGTTCCACAGAGGAGGAGGAAATGGCTACAAACACTTCTACTTTTTATGCTTCACAGCCAATGAACATTAAGCTTCGGAAGGTCCCGCTTGGAACACATTACCCAATGAAATGTCCCTAATACTCAGCGGAGAGGGAAGGAATCACTGACATCACTTCTACTTTTAATGGTTTACAGCCAATCAACATTAAGCTTGGGAAAGTCCTCCTTGGAACACGTCAGCAAATCAGTTGTCCCTCCTACTCCGCGGAGTGGAAATGAATGTCTGCCAACACTTCTACTTTCAATAGTTCGCAACCAATCAACTTTAAGCTCTGGAAGCTCCTCCTTAGAGCACGTCAGTCAATCAGATGTCCCTCCTACTCCGCGGAGAGGAAGTGAATGGCTGGCAACACTTCTACTTTAAATAGTTCGCAACCAACCAACATGAAGCTATGGAAGCTCCTCCTTAGTACATATCAGCCAATCAGATGTCCCTCCTACTCCGCGGAGGAGAAGGGAATACCTAGCAACACTTCTACTTTCAATACTTCGCAACCAATCAACATTAAGCTCAGGAGGGTCTTCCTTACAACGTGTGAGCCAATTAGATGTCCTTGCTACTCTGGGGAGAAGTGATTGGCAGGAAACACTTCTACTTTCGATGGTTCGCACCCGAAGAACATTAAGCTTGTTGTTTTAACACCTCAGCCAATTAAACGTTAATTTTGTTCCACGCACACATACAGAACACGCCCTCCCACAAATAATACATTTCCTGTAACAAAATGACTCTATCCTTAACAAAAGTGAACACTGCATAATAAATAAACATTATTCCACATTATATTAAAGAAAGGTCGCAATACGGCGCATTGTTGTTTTCCCAATATAATTTCCACAGCCTACTGCACCCCCTCCCAACATGAGTGAAGCCCCGGGACGGCGAAGGCATCAGCGAGCCCCCGCTATTATTTTTTTAACAAATACCCCCAAGACCTAGCCCACCCAGGGGCCTCATAAAAAAAATGCGCTAACCTGCGTCCCCTGCGCCAATTGAGCAGATTTTCTTCTTTTTTTAATGCTTTTTTTGGCCCTGGGGGTCCTTCTGGGACCCCCTGAGCAGGCCTAGGGGGTCAGGGTGTTTCTACCCTGCCCCTTCTCTTGTTTTATACCTTTGTTTCTCTGTTTTTGGGTGACTCGCTTCTACTGAACCACAAGATGGCTTCCAACACTTCCTGGTTTGGAGTTCTGGCAGCCAATCACAGTGAAGCTCACGTACGGGACTTAGGCTCCGCCCAGATATTGAAAATTTTATTTTCTAATTTCTCAGCAATTACTGAACCGATTTACACCGTATTTAAAAAGGTCGCTTTCTGACCCAAGCACTACCTTTCTGCCAAATTTGGAGTGATTCTGTTCAGTAGTTACGGCTGTAGCCTTGCACAAAGCTTCCTATGGGAAATTGATTTTTTGACTCTTATTTTTTGAAATTCTCAAAAATATTGAACGAATTTACACCATTTAAAAAAAAAAGGTCACTTTCTTAACCAAGCTCTACCTTTCTGCCAAAGTTGGGGTAATTCCATTCAGCAGTTCGAGCTGTAGCTCATCGCAAAATTTCCTATCGAAATTAACATGGAGAAAATGACTTTTGGGAACCCTATTTTTTCTCAGCCCCCGCTTGACGAATCACCCCCAAACTTTCAGGATAGGAGCTGACCTGGATAGAATTATTTTTTGGAGAATTTCAGGAAGATTCGTCAAACGACCCCAAAGTTATTAGCAAATCAAAACATGCTTTTCCTATGAAAACTAGGTTCTAACTATAACTACCTACGGCCAACCGGCAGTAGGATATGTAGGATATATATATATATCCAACAGAAACCCAATCCAGTCAAGAAAAGGAGATCCGGGCCACTTGGAATTGCAAAGCGTATTTTATTCAATGGCTTTCTCGACGCGTTTTTCACGTGAAAAAGCAGTTTTACTGCGAAACGCGTCGAGAAAGCCATTGAATAAAATACGCTTTGCAATTCCAAGTGGCCCGGATCTCCTTTTCTTGACTGGATTGGGTTTCTGTTGGATATATTGGGATTCGCTATCCCATCCGAGGCCCGCCTTCGACAAGCGGTAGGGGTCTATAGCGACTCGTGTGGTTGGATATATATATATTTAAATGGAAGAGGGAAAACATGCTTTCCAAACAGGAATTTGATTTCCTTAATGTTGAAAACCCAGTACTGCCCAAACTATATTTATTGCCCAAGGTGCATAAAATGGTGAGTCCAACCCCTGGGAGGCCAATTATTTCTGCTAACTCGAGTGTGGCTGAACATATTGGGGAATACATTGACTATTTCCTTCAAAATTTAGTGCAAGCATTGCCGTCTTATATCAAGGATACTGGCCATTTCTTAAACAAGATCAAAATTGTTCCTTGGAGTGATGATCTATTATTAATCACCCTAGATATAGAATCACTCTATACTAGCATCAACCATCACGCTGGATTAAGAGCACTTGAACATTTTTTGGGAACCAGATCCATCAACTGTTACAAACACAATAAGATGTTGACAGAACTGACAAATTGGTGTTTGCATCATAACTATTTTATGTTTGGCAAGGATATATATTTACAACAAAGAGGACTGGCCATGGGTGCCTGCTTCTCCCCCAGCTACGCGTGTTTACACGTGGGCTGGTGGGAGGAGCAGGTACTCAATGTCACCTATAGTGATATCATGGTCAACAATGTATTACACTGGATGCGTTTTATTGATGATGTTTTTGTAATTTGGAGGGGGGACCAGACAAGTGCAGAAAATTTTATACAATCAATCAATGTCAATAATGAGAATCTGCATTTCACATCGCACATTAACAAATTGGAGGCAGATTTTCTTGATGTCAAGATTTTTGTGAAAAATTCTAAGTTATGCACCAAACTGCACCGCAAGAGTACTGCTGGAAACAGCACACTCCATGCCAGCAGTTCCCACCCTCGTCACATCATTGACAATATCCCCTTTTTGGGAGCTATTGAGACTTAAACGTATTTGCAGCACCGATGAGGACTATGAACTCTGTGCTGCTGAAGCCCTCAATAGATTCAGAGAGAGGGGATATAAGGAATCTGTTTTAAAGCAATCCGTTGCTAAAGCCAAGAGCAGACCCAGGGAGTCTCTTCTATCTAGCTCAGATTCTAGCTCTGAGGTAACCACAGAATCAAGTAGCAGTCCACCCAGATTGATTCTGACTTTCAATAGACAGGAACGCAAATTACGGTCTATCATTAATCAAAGATGGCCAGCCTTAAAAACTGATTTGGTGCTGGCCCCTAGAATAGCAGATAGACCTAACATTACCTATAGGAAAGGCTTGAGCATGAGAACCCAACTGAGCCGAGATTTTCCAGAATTGATCAAACAAGATAATTGGATGGCTAGGCCTGGCTTTATTCGTTGTTCCAGTTGTAGAGCATGTAAATTCGGGGTAAATACCACCAAATACTCCACACCCTTCAAACCCGATCTTGTGGAAATTAGGGGGAAACATAACTGCAAGACTGAATTTGCAGTTTATGTTCTGACATGCACCTATGGCCTAAGATATGTGGGCAGTACCGGCAAACAGGTGCATGTCAGAATTCTACAACACTTGCGAGCCATCGTGAACAACGACAGCACATATCCTGTGGCCCGTCATTTTAAAGCCATCCATCAGAATAATCTTGAATGCTTAACATACTTTGTCATAGCCACAGTACCCAAACCCATCAGGGGGGGAGACAGGGATCTCATGCTTAGGAGATTGGAATCTCAGTTCATCCTAGAATTGGACAGCCGTTTCCCTAACGGTCTTAATACAACTGAAGACCTTCATGTATTCCTGTAATGACCCTTTGTTGACTAGCATATATTTACTTAAAGTATCCCTGCCAGTGCCTGCCACTCTTGATCTTTTCAAAGTCTTTTTTTCGATTTATATTCACTGAATCAATATTTTACATTTTGGCACATATGTTTGATAGTGGTAAGGAGTTTTTCTCCCATCGACTATCCGCATTGAAAGATATAAAATCAGAAAACAAAACTTTCTTTATTTTTCCCTTTCTTTTCCCTTTTTTTTGGGGGGCAATCAATCAATCAATCAATGACACTTATAAAGCGCGCTACATACCCGTAGGGTCTCAAGGCGCACACAAATTCACAAATTCTAAAACCTACAAAGCACTTTTATTCGGACACAGACAAAGGGGGCATGATAATAGGCAGTCGTTAAACTCTTTCGTATTGCACGATCTATTCCAGTGACCATATAAAAATAAATCACAATCATAGTGAATACACTAAGCATTTATGCTGATATCATATTGGATAAGTTTCTTATCTAATAAATCTGAGACAGTACATTGTCATATATTTGTATTAGGTTCCAGTTAATCAATATAAATAACTTTTTGTACATAGTGTGCTGTTTATTTATTAGTGACTAATTATTATCACTACAGATTGCGATATTTGCACATTGTCTCAGTTACATGTTTTTTATAAAAATGTATATATATTTTTATAGACTACAATATATTTATTTTTTTAATTATAAAATAAATTGTATTATTATTGTGATTTTAACAACGCATTTATGCTGTTATCATAACTATGCAACTATTTTTTATGACACTGGCTCAGAGAAAAGACTGCTTTAGCCTAAGTTATGTAGTGTGTCTTCTATGTTCATTGACACGTGGTTGTGAAAAAAATGCCCGGGAAAAACTATTTGTATTTAAGCCATTGTGAGTTTACTGACGAATGATCTGTGAACAAGGGCGGACGCCCGAAACTCGTAAGATCTGGTGGCTTGAACGCTAAATAAATTGTTTTAGCCCATGACGAACTTTGGAGTGGCGTGGTTTCTTTCCAACATTGCTGTGGCGTCGGCTGCGATAATTTGGTGTAAGAGCCTCACTTTGTGCATATATATATATATATATATATATATATATATATATATATATATATATATATATATATATATTACCTACTGGCGGCCGCCAGTAGGTAGTTATAGTTAGGATTTTTTTCAATGTTAAATCTCAAAATTCTATTTGGAATAGCTTTGGCGCCGGTTGACGAATCTGCCTGAAAATTTCCTCAAAATGGCCTTGCGGCGCCCCGGTCCTTCCCTGAAAGTTTGGGGAGGATTTGTCAAGCGGGGGCTGAGATAAAAGGGGGGTCCCAAAACGTGTTTTCCCCATGTTAATTTCCATAGGGCGGTCAAACTCACTTTTAGCCCGAACGGCTGAATGGATTTCCACCAAACTTGGCAAAATTGTAGGGACTGGTAGCCCGATGTGCCTTTGCTATGTCTCAGGATATGTGCTCCACTGGATTTTGAGTAATTTAGGTTCAAAAAAATATATATATCTATGGCAGCGCCCCGGTACGCGCACCGGGGAGCGCACCGGGCGCGCCACGCGACTTGCGCACGGAAAGCTGATTGGCTCTCGGGTGTCGGTAAACATTCCAAACGGTCCGGAGCGGCCGCCATCTTGTGTCTCGGTAGGATCGAGACACAAGAGGTGGCCAAAACAAAGGGGGAAAAGACCATTAGGGGGCAGAGTAGACCCCCCTGATCCCCTAGGTTTCATGTGGGGGCTATAAAAGGGCCCCACGGGGCAAAAAAATAATATTTTTTTTTTTCGATTTGCACGGGGGGAGCGCCCAGTACGCGTACCGGGGAGCGTACCATGGGGAAAAAAAGAATCAGAGTTTTTTAAAAATGAAGCCTTTATTTATAAATTGGAGGTAGTTCTAAAAAGAACAGTTTTTTTCTTCTTTTTGTTGTTTTATATTTTTTTATTGTTTTTTTGAATTTTTTTTACTTCTTATGGCTTTTCTGAACAGTTTTATATTTTTTTTGTATTTTCTTGGGGGAGAAACAAAAAACAGGGAATTGTAAATGGCTCAACTGGAGCAAAAAAAATTCTGCAAAAAATTAGGGTTTTTTCTGGCACTTATGGTTATCCCCAGCACAGATGATAAGTTTAACACTTTGCTCACCATAGCAAATTAACTTACCAGAATATTTGCACATGATTTTAAAATCGTTACATTTGGGTTGTATGATAGGCATTGTCTCTGTTGCCTCTGAACCCAATGGAGTTGGTTCTTTTGATGTTGAGGGTCTAGATGATGATGGGGGTAGCTTACTGCAGAGGTTTCTTACCTCTCCAGCAGAATAGTTGATTGGGTGCCAACGGATCATGTGCCGAATCATGGTACGATTCCCGAAGGAATATTTTTTGTTAGGGTTCCCCCTGGACAGCTCAGCATCACAAATCAAACAAGTCACCTTCGCAGCGTTGACTTTTTTGAAACCCCTTGGGATTTTGTAGAACTGCCATACGAAGTGCTCTTTTGGTTTGTAGGGCTGATGAACTTCTTGCAGGAACTGCCTTGAGCCTTCCTCCTCTTCCTCCTCCTCCTCTTCTTCTTGACCACCAATGTGATCTTCTGGTGGTCTTTTTGATGGTGGTGGTGGTGGTGGGGCAGATGCTCCAGCTGCTGCTGCTACTGTAGCATTTTTAAGTAGAATATATTAGAGGCAGATCTCCAAACAGGTCTTCCTCAGTCAAAGGACAAAGTCAGAATAAAGAATAAAGGAGGGGGCTTTCATCATTTGGAAAAAAAAACTGTTTTGGACCAATGAGAAGTGTTATTTTCAAGTCACATGACCAGGGCTTTCATCATTTGGTAACCAAAAGTGTTGTGAAGCAATGAAAAGTGTTATTTTCAAGTCACATGAGCAGGGCTTTCATCATTTTGAAACCAAAAGTGTTGTGAACCAATGAAAAGTGTTATTTTCAGGTCACATGACCCGACGTGCTTACGCTACGCGACCCGGGGCATGTAGTGTAAGCGCATCAGAATGTTTTGCGATCGTATGTGCATGCGTGCTTCCGGGTGCGCTTACGCTGTGCGTCATATGACGCATCACGCGGCTACGCGATACGTCACAATGTTGTTTTTGTTCGCGGAAATAGCGCTAACGGGACGCTCACCGGTCGCGCCATAGCGCTACGCTTACCGGTGAGCGCATCGGTACGCGCCCCGGGAGCGCACCGGGGCAAACAAATAAAAAAATATATATATTACATAATTATAAAATATAAAATTCGCTATAAAAAATATTACATTTCATACCTATAGAGATTTGAAATTTGAAATTCACTGAAAAAAAATAGGTTTGAGGCCCTATATGTAGTTAGGAATTAGCATTTAAAAAACCTTTGAAATTCACTGAAAAAACCATAGGTTTCACACCAGTTATAGTTAGGAATTAGCATTTAAAAAACCTAGTAAATTTACTGAAAAAACCATAGGTTTCAAACCAGTTATAGTTAGCTGGAAATTTTACTGACATAAAACCATTGAAATTCCACGTTATAGTTAGTTGGACTCACTATAACTTGCGCGCCTGCAGTGCACTGCTGATGACGTCACAGATTACATCACTCATGACATGGTCAGTGACATCACTCATGACATCACATATATATATATATATATATATATATTAAATCCACCATTTCCCAACCGGGAAGAACAACACCATGTGGGGTGCAATTAAAATCTTTTATTCAGACTTCCGTCAGACGCGTTTCAGAGCTTTCAACTCCTTCCTCACCGACACGTGAGCTTCACAGAGAACGCCATTTAAAAGCATAACAATTCCGTGTCACGTGGTCTCAACCGCGTGTAAATAGTCAAAAAAGAATATCATACATTTTTACAGTTTTAAACGGATGTAGTAGTTTGTCTTACATGATTACACAAATTCATAATAAATGTCCTTTGAGCATTTCAGGAATGAATTTGCAAAATTTACCCAATTTACATTATTTACAATAGTTACAAGCATTTTGTTGCACTCCCGATTGTAAACAGAGCCTCAGCTATTGCTGTGCCGAGTGTCAGCGCAATTATGCAAGGCTTTCTGCCGAGCTCAACTCCTATAAGAAAATATATACATAACATATACAATCATATATACAATTATATATACCCACACTAATCGTGGGTAATACAGCCCTAGTGGGCAATGACCTGTTTCCATATTGCTCATACCTTATACCCAACCTGTATCTGTTGTTGTACAAAAAGTCTTGGCTCAGCATTAAATTACTGAATGCAGGGCATTGCCTGTATTCATTCATGCATTGATACATAATCCAGCCCAAGTGGGCATATCCCAAAAGAATCTAACCGGAACTGTTACTATTCCGTTTACCCCTTCTGAATTACCAAATTAAACTTATGTGACTCGTGACTATACTATTTACAAATTCATAAAAGCTTGTTTTCTTAACTCTATTTACAGATTCTAATGACTACAAGTGCATGGCATAGCTAAAAAAGCTTAATTATAATGACAACTGCTAGTGAGAAATGCAAATAAAGGGGGCAATGTGGTCCTGTGGGAGACACAAAAATGTACTTAAGCGAAGCATTAAAGCAATTGAATAACAAAGCATGTTATAGTAAAGTCAACAGTACTATAATGCTGGAAAGTCATTGTAGCTTTAATATACAACTAGAAAGTTGGTACAGTGAGGGCCTCCTAACCCATGATGAATATATATTTGTAAAAATTGATCAGCCAGTGACACCGGTGTTTTACTTGATACCAAAAATACATAAAGACACCAACAATCCCCCAGGACGCCCTATTATATCAGCAATAGGGAGTGCGTATGAGAAAACTTCTGAATATGTAGATTCTTTCCTATCAGAGTTAGTAAAAACTCTGCCTTCATTTATCCTAGATTCAAGCGACTTCCTAAGAAAGATTCATGATCTACCCTGGGAAGATGACTATTTCCTGATTACTATTGATGTTGCAACGCTGTACACCAGTATTAGGCACACTGATGGCCTACGGGCAGCGAAACATTTTCTAGCAACCAAACCGATTAGATTATGGTCACATACCAACATGATTTTGAAAATGACGGAGACTTGTCTGAAGAGTAATTTTTTTCTTTTTAATAATACCCTATACCACCAGATCTGCGGAACTGCCATGGGCACCTGGTTCGACCCCAGCTATGCTAATTTGCATATGGGCCGGTGGTAGGAGCAGGTGATCCAGTCGCAGTTGCAAGCAGAATGGGAGCATAACATAATGCATTGGAGTTGTTATATTAACAACCTGTTCCTGGTATGGAAAGGATCAGAAAATGAGGCTAAACTCTTTGTTGAGAGAATACAACAAAAGGGTCTCAATCTTAGTTTCACCAGTGAGATCAGCAAGGAGAGGGTACGTTTTTTTAGATCTAACAGTGTACACCCAGAATGGCAAAGTAGCAACAAAACTATATAGAAAACCTACAGCAGGTAATACGTTGCTACATGCATCCAGCTTTCACCCTATCAACCTCAAAAGAAGCATCCCTTATGGGAAATGTTTGAGGAGTAAACACAATTGTAGTGACAACGATGAGAGCAAAAAAGAACTATCACATTTGCGAGATATGTTCAGGAACAGAGAGTATCTTAAAAAATGAATTGATGAAGCCATGATTAAGGTAGAAAGGAAGAAAAGGGAAGACAAAAGAACTGATAATGCACAGCAAAAAGAACAGGGTAATCAGTGTAGGTTCATTACCAAGTTTAGTGCCCAACAAACCAAATTACGAAAGATCATTTGTAAAGACTGGCACATAATAAGGAATGACCCTACTTTAAGAAAAGTTGTACCGCAGAAACCACAGCTGATCTTTAGACAAGCAAAATCTTTCAAACAATTAATGGTAAGGAATACCATGAAAACACAACAAGCTAAATCTACATGGCTTGATAAAAAGAAAGGGCTCTTGAAATGTCCAAAATTCAAGGCCTGTAAGCAAGGTATCAATACCACCAGATACAAGTCAGGTCTATCAGCAGAAATGAGAAACATCGAGGGCAAGTTTACGTGCAAGACAGATTTTGCTGTTTACGTGCTTCAGTGCCCATGCAGACTGAGGTACGTGGGCAGTACAATCTTGGAAGCCCATAAAAGAGTGTTTCTGCACATTCGAGCAATTAAAAATGTGGATAGAACGTACCCAGTTGCTCGGCATTTTGAGAGTTTCGACAGTAAAGACAGCAATGGTCTAACATATTATGTAATTGATGCGTTACCTATGGATAAGTGCGGGGGCAATAGAGTTAAGAAATTGAGAAAATGTAAGTGCCGCTATATCATAGATTTAAACTCTAAGTACCCTGAAGGTTTAAATGTAGAAAAAGACCTCTACACACACTTGTAGTCAGTAGCATCTGTAAATAGAGTTAAGACAACAAGCTGTTATGAATTTGTAAATAGTATAGTCACTTAACAGTCACTTAACTGTGTCCTGAATCTTAGATCTGGGTCTGGTGTGAACCAAACTATACCGCAAACTTTTACCTCTCCTAAATGAAAAGAGGGGAGCTGGAATGGTCTCAGTGGTCACATTTAGAATCTTCCAACGCCTCAGCAATAATCGGGATGCCTTGCTTGATATCCCATTGGCATAGAAACCCCTAGAGAGACTCACCTTTGTGAATACATTTAGTGAACTGTCCAACCAAGTACAAAAGCTGGTGCGGAGGCATTGGAAGGTTCTAAATGTGGCCGCTGAGACCATTCCAGCTCCCCTCTTTTCATTTAGGAGAGGTAAAGGTTTGCGGGATATTCAGGACACAGTTAATACACCATGGGATCTCCCTGCAGTCCGGGGTCATCATCCGTGTGGGTCTTGTAATGCGTGTCCCCAAACCCAGAAAACAGAAACTGTAGATATTGATACTGGTAAACCCTGGATTCTAAAAAAACATACAAACTGCAACACTGATAGAGTGATCTATATGATCACATGTCCATGTATGCTGAGATATATCGACATGACGACACATAAGATAAAACAGAGAATCAGTGAGCATAAGAGCAGGATCAGGTGTAATAAACAGTTTACACGCCTGACAAACCCTTTCTTGAGTTTCAGATACAAGGCATATGAAGTGGATAATACTTGAGCAACCATTCATCCCACCTCATGTCAGTGATTTTGCGAAGTTGTTTTTCATTAAGGAGCAGAAATGGATTTTCAGACTTAAAAATGACAGCCAGGGGTTGAATGATGAGATTCCGTGGGTGACGCTGTGAATCTGGTTCCCCACGTATGTCACTCCTGTTTTTCCATCATTAACCGAGTTTTGATTATAAGACCAACGTTCACTTACTAAATGGTTCATACAATTGTTTATTTGTTTTTACAAAATTGGTTCTAAGACTTAGCCTTAGCCTTCTTATATCTTTTTTCCCCCCCTCATTTCTAGAGCGCTCTATCACCTAACAGGCATCCTGGTGCTGGCAAATGCACAGTACGTGGTAGAGAAACGTGCAGAAGAGAGACAGGGTGGGAAAACCACCCAGAAATGTGCACCTAATGCCCGTGCCTGGGGGGTAATAAAGGATAAAATGTCCGTAAAGATCTGATAATCGCAAGGCAGCTACCCACCGTTCTAGTAACCTGAGCCTCCATAGTCAACTTGTTATTAAACATGATGCCCAGGTTGCGAACCGTATCCACTGGTCTCACTGTGGTTGACATATCACTGGGCCAGAAGTTACTGGGCAACACAGAGGGAACCCTATCCGCAGAGCAGAAGAGCACCTCCGTCTTGCCTGCATTAAATTGCAGTGAATTACCCTTCAGCCACATAGCTGTATCACGCAAGCAACAATGGAACTCCTCCAATTAGGTAGAATGCTCTCCCTCCAAGGAGAGAATAAGCTGCGTGTCGTCTGTATAATTTATGATGTTAATCTTATGCTCTTTAATGACTGCAATCAGAAGTTTCATGTATATGTTAAATAAAATCGGGCTGATTGCCGAGGTCTGTGGCACACCATGTGTGATGTTAATCAGATCAGATCGGTAAGGAGGGAGAGACAATGCCTGCATTTGACCCATGAGAAAAGATTGGAACCACTGAGGAGCACAGCCCTTCATCCCCACCTCCCCCAACCTGCTCAAGAGATTCCCATGATTGACCGTGTCGAACGCGGCAGACAGGTCAAGCAGAATAAGAATAGCTGCCTGCATCCGAAGTTCATCCATCACGGTCACAAGGGCCGTGTATCATGAGCAGGCCGAAAGCCAAACTGAGCCTCCTCCAGCAATTTATGCTGCTCCAGATGGTTGGAAAGCGTCCTACTGACCACTCTTTGCACAATTTTGGTCGGAAAGGGCAGAAGAGAAATCGGCCTATAGTTCTTAAGACATTCCGGGTCCAGGGAGGGCTTTATGAGCAAAGGAGTCACTAAAGCTTTTTTCCACTGCGATGGCACTACCCCACTGTTGAGGGACTGATTACAAATTAACCGCAGAGTAGGAAACAATTCTGCCTCAAATTCCTTCCAGATTTCATGAGGTACGGGGTCTAAGGGGGAACCTGATGAAATGCCACGTGCTACTTTACAAAAATCCTCTGAGGTCAAAGGCGCAAACTCGGTTAAATAATTACCATTCATGCTATCTGGGAAGGTGAGAAAAACATCATTACCCCTCTTCCCCATGTCACTGAAACCCACAGTGTCAGTGGTTTCAAGAACCACTTGCTGACTCCCCCCCCCCCCAACTCATCAATAATAGTTTTAATTTGAACATGAAAAAACGTAGCCACGTTATTACACAGTTCCTTGGAAGGGGGTATCTGTTGTTTTGTGCACTCAGGGTTAGTGAGACTGTTCAGAATGTTAAAAATACTTTTGGTGGTTTTAGGGGCATTAAGAATCATGTTAGAAAAATATTCTGCCTTAACACTCTTTATCTCCTTTTTAGGGCTCGCCCCTTTCCTATTACGCAGGAATAGGAAAAAGAGCCCTACTGCAGCTAAACCACTTCAGGCCAAGGGCTCTCCTCCAGAGGATTTTGGACAGTTCACGTGAATCACAATCACGTGACCTGCTCTCATGCACGCGCCTTCCCCCTGGCAGCAGCATTTCTCCTTTCACGGCCGCCAGGCCACATCAAAGGGTTCCGCTGCCCCGCCCCCTACTTCACGGCCATCTGTTCCTCTCTCCCCGCACACAGCCTTACTCGGATTTCTCCTCCCCCCTCTCTTTCCTCACTGGTCACCGAGGGGCCTCCCATGATTGTGCGACCTCGACCAGCCCTGCACTTCCCACCTTCAGGTAAAGCAGCCATCGGCAGCAGGCTTCCCCCTCCTTCTCTTACATTGGGGCCGTCGCCAGCAGATTTCCCTGTGCTGCTTGTTTTTAATGTTGCCCCTCTTGCTGCATTTTCACATTGCATGCAGTATCTTCCTCTCTTTATAGCGCATGAAGTATCTTCCTCTCTTTATATAGCATGGAGTATCTTTCTCTCTTTGATCTCCTCTTTTCTCCTGCTGCAGTGTCCCCTTTGTAAGCAGCTGCTGTGCACAGACGAGTGTTCTGTCAATTCAGCCTCTTCCCTTTCATTATTAATGCACTCGGCTTTGCCTCATTTCCGGAGCATATTTACTAGTTTTATGTGCGTTTCTTCGACAAGCAGTTTTTTTTATTTGGACTTTTGTTCCCTGCTGTTGTGATGTTTGCACAGCTCTGTGCACAGCCATAACTCTAGTCTTGTGTTGACTTTAGACAGTGCTGGGTGTGTTAAGCTGGAGCGTTACCATGACAATGCTTCTTCAGTGGTCGGTGTGCTGTTGACGACCCTCCACCGGCTTTAGAGATAAGAGGCGGGAACGGCCGGGTTTTGTTTTTCATTGAACCTCTGGGCGCTGGGCATACAGAAAGAAGCTGTTGTACTTTGTTTTTTTAATGTTGCCCCTCTTGAGCATTTTCACCTTTTATAATCGCTGTAAATTGCAGGTGTTAATGTTAACTAATGTAATGATACCCATTTTACCGACCTCGGAAAGATGGAGAGCTGACTAGGCCTCTTCCACAGTCTGGTACCTGCAAAGGCGCCTCGCTTAAGTAAGCGTCTCCATTAGTGCAAAGGGAGCAGCCGGGGTCACGAGAAGACGAGCCCCGCTGAGAGCTCAGGAGATCAGGGTAGGTCAAAGTAATAATAATTATCTACAGCGCGCTCAAGACTCTCCATTGCCTCAGCAGTAAACGAGATTCACTTCTGGATGAAATGCGGAGTCTATGCATCCCTGTGAGGGGGATTCATAAAAGGTGCAGCATTTACAAATATATATATATTTGTTCCCACCACCGCTGGTTAGGAGAGAAGCTGGCGTGGACGGTCCAGTTGCAGTCACCAGCTGGCTGTGTAAATTCGTTCCTCAACACATCAAAATTATGATGAAGACAGGACACCCAGAGCTGCAGTTACACAGGAGTTTATTTGGCAGATGAAAAAAGCTCCACGACGTGTTTCGCCATTACGGCTTGGTCACGCTCGTCTCGTGGCGTTGGTTGCCATTATTTAAACACCACACCCTAGTGCATAGATTAACATCACGTAAACATTGTGGCAGCCATCTTGTAACATGTAAAATTACTTTCCAGTCATGCATTCAATGGTGTTCTAATCCACAATATGCCTGCATTTTACATCAATCGGGTCCTAGAGCATAAGACTGTCAAATTCAAATAATAATCTGCAACAATATCAAATTGTAAGATATTCTCAAAAAATGTTTGTAATGTGGTGCAAAGTATTTAACATTGTCGTATTTACACAATTTCGGTAGTCGTAACTATGATACATTCACTGAAATAACGAATAGAGCTAGTATATCGCTCACTTCACGTATGACATAAAATGCCCCGTGATTGGTGTCTGTGTATTTACGTCATTGATTGTTTATGCTGCACTGTGATAGCGCGATCAAAACAATATAGGCAGAATGGTATAATGGTTAGACCCAAGGCATGAATGTAGTCTACAAAGACATGATTAAACAAGAGAACCTCATATGATTCAGAATTGCATTCCAATTGACTCGTCAATAGTGGTCATGTTGCTATGGAAACATGCCATGTGTTATAACTACAGCAATGCTATGATCCTGGCTGTACATGTAAACATAAATCAATTGTCTTTGGAACAATAGCGCCCCAGTGGGCAAAAGAACTCCCATTGTCTTTGAACAGTGGCGCCCCAGTGGGCAAAAGAACTCAGTCATTAAGTGATACATTTTCATAAGATTAAGGTTTTGCCCCAGTGGGCGATTCAACAAATAGTCTGAGTTCATTCTTGAATCCAGAAAAAGATAAATTCTTGTGCAAAGGGACTTCTATAGCTTGACCACATATTGAACTTGTATCAATAGAGTCTGGATGCAAAGCATTATATTCAGATTCCATGTTGTGCCGCCACCACGTGATGTGTGAAATTCTGAAAATAAAATAAGTTACATTAAAATCAAGAAGACCGCGGATATCAGTTCATAACAATTCCTAATCATATAGATGGATTGCCAATTCTTCAGTAACATTTAAACCTTTTGGTGTCAAACATTCAAAATCCACAATATATTTGGACTCAAGTTTTCTGAGGGACAGTTCTAAATTGCCTCCTCTTACTCCCAGGTCAACACTGTCTATTACAACCAACTGCACCAATTGTTCGTTTTGCATGTGCATATCTGAAAAATGCCTGGCAACCAGATATTGTTTATTGTTGTTGTGTATGTCTCGTAGGTGTTCCAGTACCCATTTCTTTGCAGTGTGCTTGGTACTGCCATACCATTTGTTGCACGGGCAGATTAGGATTATGGCTAAATTCATCTCTTAGTGATTTGCCTTTCCGGAATGTAATCTGTGGATTGTCATTAAGATATTTTTTCAAACGTGTATCAGTGTGAAGAACATGCCAATGTTTTTGGAAAATCTTCCGGACAGTTTGTGCTTGTTCGGAAAAATAGTGATGAACCTTACTTTGTCAGTTTCCTCCGTCTTACTGAATCCTCGCAGTAAGACTGAGGAAACTGACAAAGTAAGGTTCATAGCCATAATTATGTGACCTCCAAGATCAATTCCAACAAGAGTGATGTGGGCTTCAAAAGCTGTTGCAAATGTAAAGCATGCAAGTTCAGCCAAGACTGTAAAACACTAACTGTCCCGAACAGCAAAAGAGTGTCAACAATCCGTAAACGTTTGACTTGCAACACCCCATACAGCATATATATCCTAATCTGCCCGTGCAACAAATGGTATGTGGGCAGTACCAAGCACACTGCAAAGAAAAGGGTACTGGAACACCTACGAGCCATACACAACAACAATAAACAATATCCGGTTGCCCGGACGGGCTGCTAATATATATATATATATACCGACCTTGTCCGGGAGCAATCAGGTTTCCCCGCCCGCCCCAACATTGTCCAGCAGCCCGGGGCCCGTCCCCCGCCTGCCCCGACATTGTCCGTGGGTCCCCCGGGCCCTTACCTCAGCCGCCGCTCTTCCCCGGGCCCCTCAGTTCACCGCTCCTCGCCGCTGGTCACCGCTCCTCCCGCCTGTCCGCCGCTGGTCACCGCTATATATATATATATATATATATATATATATATATATATATATACTAGCAGCCCGTCCCGACCTTGTCCGGGAGCAATCAGGTTTCCCCGCCCCCCCCCCCCCGAACATTGTCCAGCAGCGCGAGGCCCGTCCCCCGCCTGCCCCGACATTGTCCGTGGGTCCCCCGGGGCCTTACCTCAGCCGCCGCTCTTCCCCCGGGCCCCTCAGTTCACTGCTCATCGCCGCTCGTCACCGCTCCTCCCGCCTGTCCGCCGCTGGTCACGGCTCCTCCCCCGCGCCATGTCCGCCGCTCCTCCTCACGCTCCTGACGTCAGCACGCAGGTCGCGGCCGGCGCTACTTCGAAGCGACTACTGTTTTTTTTAAGGTAAATTTTTTAAATAACGCATATTTTTATAGTTTGTATAGCCTATGTCCATTTGCACACCCTGACGATTACAATGATGTATCGGGTATGTGGATTGGCGCTGTGGTTCCCGAGTTTACCCGCTTCAAAGGTTCAAAGTTCTTGCTTTATAATACTAGTATAGAGATATATATATATATATATATATATATATATATATATATATATATATATCCATCAACTTTCTAGCTGACACTGGTCGAGTTACTAAACCTGGCAGCATCGGTCCTGCAAAGATTTGCTGGTCACCTTTCAGTTGGTTACAGCTGTATTTGGCTGTTCCTCTGCTACCATTAAGGTGAAGTCTTTGCATAAGTTGTGTAATATTTAGACAGCACTAAATAATTAATACTACTGTGTCGCATAATTTGCTTTTTCTTGCAGTATTTGGGCCATAGGTTTCTTAATCTCCCAAACGGCCCCCAGCGCCTTGAGACCCTCAGGGGTGATTAGTTTGCTTATTACAAATACCAGGGTATTTAAAGAACTACAAACCTAGGGGAATATAATCATAAATGTTTACATACAAAGGCATATTATGCACATTAGTGTTGGAGTATGGGGTTTATGAAGGAAAGAGGCAACTCTTGTAATCTTCCCAAGATAATGTTGTTGTGTGTGTACCTTACGTTTAGTAATGAATCCCCGAGTTTGGTTGCTTTGCTTAAACAGGGAAAGAAGTACCTCCTGTGGGCTTTAAACCCTTGACTGCTCCAATCTTGCTTTAAAAAGTATAGTTTCTGGATGCTCTGCACCAACGGTTAAACATTCTTCTCAATTAAAAGAATGAACAGCAGAGTCAGTCCCCCAAGCATTCAAACTTGTGACCTGCAGATCAACTCGTTCCTGCACAAATATTCAACCCACTGAGCACTCCTCCCTGTTGTCATTACTTAACAGGCATTTTTATAGACTTCCTAGCTATCCATGCACAGCATACCAGCAAGCCACTCACTCCGCCTCAGCCCGTTTGTTGCCTCTCAATAGTCATTAGGGCGGATTTAAAAATGTGTGTAAACCGGTTTGGCATGGCAGGCTGCAAAAGCCACTCGGGGCCCGTTACATAGATGACAACACGGGAAAGGCACAGCAGAGAGCTAGCAACACAGAGGCTGTCTTGTAGCTACCAATTAAAGCCATCTGCAGCGAAACAGTTTATTATCATAGGAGGGCCTTCAAATACGTGCATTCTGGATCTGCGCTGAACCAAAACCTCTCTCATATTTGATTTTATAACACATTGCTCGAACTATAATACTAATAATGTGATGCACTAAGGTGAAACACGTGCGTGTGTTACAGAAATAAACACATACTTACATTTTCAAAAACACCTTTGCTGCAATGATTTAAAGCCCAGCTGTTTTCTTGGGTCCGCACGTGGACGGACTCTTAACACCCGCGCCTCAACTTTTACACTTAATTTGTTGACTCTCCCTCCAGACAGGAATGATATGTCTAGCCCAGGGCTTTCCTTTTAAAATGCTCGGCTGTCGGGTGTTAGTGCAATTGAAATAAAACAAGACTATACTTCCCAGAATGCATTGCGTCATAAAATCAAAGTCAAGGGATTTGATATGGATAACCAAACAGTCTGGTTCCCAAGACTAAAGGGGTGACTCTAAGTATGGTGGCTTGTACAAGGCTTGAAAAAATTATTGCAAAGAAAAGCTCAGTTCTTAGAGCGCGCTCCAAAGTGTGCTGAATGGAAAGGGGCGACCAACTTGGTCCCCCCGAACGTATGGCTGAGTGCCTCGATCCCCCCGGGAAGCCATTTTTGGGCGGGAGGCGCGTCTCGGCTGGTATGCCCGAAGCGGCGTAGCTGGGGCGCGCCTGTTCCCGCCCTAGAGTGGGCTGGCCTAGACACTGACGCAGCCAGCCACGCCCTCGGGGCAGGCAGGGGCGGGTATACGCCCGCCCTGAAGACGGATAAAAAGGGACGCAAGACCAGAGGACATCCTCTTGTTCTTGTACTCTGAAGCTGCACCTCCTCGCTGCACGTGAGCTCGGGACAGAACGAAGAGCCAATTTTGAGCGTTTTAATCTTTCTTTTTGTCTTCTAGATACTTCGTTTGAGAAATGCCCAAGAAAGGCGCGAAGAGAATGTCGACTGACCAGATGGTTCGGGTTCTCATGAAGGAAATGTCCGAGATAAAGAAGCAGTTGGCGGGGCGAGACGGTGAGGAGGGATCGGGGCGTCCACCGGCCGGAGGGAGGCCTAAGAGGCCGAGAAGGGGGCCGGTCGGGGGAGACGTCCCGGTTCCCTGTTCCCCGCTCGAGCCGCCAGCCCCGGTACCGGCCCCGGTACCGCAGGAAGGGAATCCGATTCCGGTCGTTGTCACCCCGACATCCGCTGAGGATATGCCTCCCGAGTTGGCGGCACAGTTAGCAGCGTGGTTGGGGGACAGTAGCGAGGGCGCCACGGCTGCCGAAGCGCAAGCACTCATGAAACAGTTGCGCGAGAAACGTGATACAGCCAAGGTGCCCGCGCCGGATGCGGTGATGGACAAGCCACGAGGGGCGGAAGTAGCGTCCGGTGCAGGTAAGCGGCCATTGCCGATCGCAAGGGATGAGTCAACACCCTCTCGTAGAGAAAAATTGGGGCAACATGTTCCTTTGGCAATAAAGGAAAAGATTTGGGCGGGGGAATACGTAAACATTTTCTCCCTGCTCGTTGATCACTATGAGGTCGAAACTGTTAAGGGTCAAAAGGATCTGATGCATCCGAGTGTTTGGCGCGCCAAAATGGCCGCCTTTAAAGTGAATGAGAATATTGGCAACTGGGGTAATGCTTGGGGAATTTTTACGTCAATTTTGGGGGAACGTAGGCCTGAATTGCTCCCTGAATTTCCAGTATATCAGTCACGAATTATGGGGTACTCGACATCGCACCAAGGTAACCAATGGTTCTGTTATGACAACCTTTTCAGGAAAGCGATGGAGCATAACAAAAGTTTAACCTGGGACTGTTACGATTCTTTGACATGGAATAAAATGAAAGAGTCGGGGATGTTGAAAGTGCCGTTGGTGGGGAGTACTGTTGGTGAGTCCTCCCGCCAAAATGGGGGGACGCCCTTTCGGTCGGGTACGGGTACAGACGATTACCCGAGACCCGCCGGCAATACAGGGAAGAGGGGTTTCTGTTTCAATTTCAACAAAGGTAAATGTACTAGGCCCCCGGGATCTTGTAAATTCAAACACGAATGTAGTGGTTGTGGGGCACCCCATCCTGAGTCCTCGTGCAGAGCCAAATCGGGTGAAAATGGGGGTAGAGGAGGCGCCAAACAGGTCTAATATAGTCCGAGGGGCGCCTTTACCAACCCCGATTGATACCCTGGCGATGATTCCCTGGCTCAGCGAATACCCAGATCGTACTTCTGCTGGGGTGCTACGAAACGGTTTTTCATATGGTTTCCGCATCCCGGTGGGGGACTTTCAGGGTGTCGGGACGTGCAAAAACCAACTTTCCGTCTGGCAGCATACGACTGTAGTACAGGATAAGATCCGGAAAGAGGTTACCCGAGGTCGGGTTGCCGGCCCGTTTAGTGTTCCCCCGGTACAGAATTTTGTTTGTTCTCCTTTAGGGGTGGTCCCCAAGAAGGACCCAGGTGAGTTTCGATTGATTCACAATTTATCAGCTCCTCATGGCCTTTCTGTAAACGACGCAATTGATCCAGAGATATGTTCGGTGCGGTACGCATCATTCGATGAGGCCGTAGCCATTTTGAATCGCCTGGGGCCCGGGACGCTGATGGCGAAATCAGATATCGAGTCAGCGTTCCGTTTGCTCCCGGTATACCCGGAAGACCAACGTCTTTTGGGATTCATGTTTCAAGGTTCGTATTACATGGATAGGTGTATGCCGATGGGGTGCTCTATATCTTGTGCATATTTTGAGAAATTCAGTAGTTTTCTACAATGGGTTTACACGAAGAAAACGGGTTTTCGAAATGTGATGCATTACCTCGATGACTTTCTGTTCCTTGGGGCCGCTGGGGATGATGAATGTGCCCGGGCCTTGACTGAATTTTGTGTTTTAATGAATCAATTTGGCGTGCCATTGGCACCAGGTAAAACTGTGGGTCCCACGACTTGCCTCGAGTTTCTCGGGATCGAGTTGGACTCTAGTGAGGGTTGTTTTCGTTTACCAGCTGCCAAAGTGTCGAAATTCAGGGCAGCCCTGCAAATGTGTATTACTGCATCTAAAGTTACGCTGCATCAATTGCAGCAATTGGTGGGGAAGTTGAATTTTGCCCTAAGGGTGATCCCAATGGCCCGCCCCTTTTCCCGTTCGATTGCCCAGGCGATGGTCGGCCTAAAGGAGGGTCATCATCGCACAAGACTATCGGCTGAGGTCCGCCAAGATATGCGTATTTGGTTAGCATTTTTGGCGGATTTCAATGGTCGAGTCGTCTGGAACAAACCAGCCTTGTCCTCTGAAGAGCTTGGTCTATGGACGGATTCAGCGGGAAGCATGGGCTTTGGCGCCATCTTCGGCACAAAATGGTCGGCACAAAGGTGGCCAACATGGTGGCATGAAGAGGGGCTGACGAGTAATATTGCTTTCCTTGAACTGTTTCCCATTTTGGTGGCCCTCAGAACCTGGCCCGATGGATTCAAAAATCGCTCTGTCATATTTTGGTCTGACAATATGACCGTTGTAGAATGCATCAATAGTCAGGCAGCACGTTGTAAAATGATTTTAAGGCTGCTTAAAGAAATTGTCTTACTATGTATGCAACTGAACGTGGTATTCAGAGCGAAACATGTCCCAGGGGTGATGAATCAGGCGGCTGATGGTCTCGTTTTCAAATACAGGCTTTCTCGGGTTTCCTTCCCTCGGCGGACCCAGAGCCGGCACCCTTTCCCGAAGCTCTCTGGTCTCTCGGTGCCCCGAAATTCGTTACCTCGTGGGAGAGAGTCTAGCACCAAGAACAAGGAAGGCATACGAAGGGGCGTTTCGGGCCTATTTAGCCTTTTTGGGGACTGAGAGAGAGGGGCTTTGGGGGCACGAGGATTGGGTGGTACATTTTCTGATGTCCTTGCGTAGGGCTGGGAAGTCGGTGGCTACAGCCCAGAGGCATCGTGCTGCCATTTCCTTTGTTGCCAGGGCCCATAATATCCAGGACCCGACAGCGTCTTTCGTGGTACAGAAAGCGCTACGTGGGTGGCAACGCCTTGAGGGTCGCAGAGTAGATGAGAGGCGCCCGATAGGTCTGGATAGGTTGGCCCAGTTGCTGGCCACACTCCACGCCACATGCTCGTCTCAGTTCGAGGCCTGTTTGTTCCGAGCTGCTTTTACGCTTGCATTTCACGGGGCGATGAGGATAAGTGAGCTGGTGGCAAGGAACAAACAGGATGTGGTGGGGGGTTTGTGCCGGGAACACGTTCAGATCAGGGGTGAGACGATGACGGTATCCTTTGTCAAGTCAAAAACCGATCAAGGTGGGGTGGGTGACTGCATAGTCATTCGCAGGATTCCAGGGTCCTCCATGTGTCCGGTGAAGTGTTTAGAAGATTACCTAGCACGAAGGGTGGCATCATGGGGAGGGACATTGTTGAGACACGCGGACGCCACCCCACTGACGAAGTTTCAGTTTCAGCGGGTGCTCGCGATGTCAATTACCGCAGCGGGCTTGGACCCGGGTGAGTTTGGGACCCATTCCTTTCGGATAGGGGCTGCCACTGAAGCTACAGCCAGGGGTCTTAATGTGGAACAAGTAAAACGAGTGGGGCGTTGGTCCTCCAATTGTTATAAGAGGTATGTGCGGTTGCACATGTTGTGAAGCTGTAATAATGTACTCACGCTTCTTGTCTTTTGTTTGGTTTTCAGTTACGCAAGCCTTCGAGGCGGGGCGGACTATGCAGTCGACCCAACACCAGGCCAGCGGTCAGACATCACCGGCTGTGAGAAAAGAGGTGTGGGTCGTGGGCCACTCATACGTGAGGCGTGCCGCAGACGTATTCGAAGCAGGTGACATGATTCACGTAGCTGGGGAATACGGGTACAGAATGTCCTTCTACGGAAGGGGCGGTCTCTGTATTGACCAGTGTCAGGCATTCTTTGAGGGTTTGTTAGGGCGGACGAGGTCACCGCCGTCTATAGTCATAGTACATTTAGGGGGCAATGATTTGGTCACCACCGGTAGACGACTTCTCCTGGAGGCAATGCTTTCCACTGTAAGTTGGTTGGCGAGGAAAGTTCCGGGGTGCATAATTGCGTGGTCTCATATGATCCCACGAAAAGTGTGGCGGGGGGCTGTTTCGATTCCTGCTTTGAACCATTCTGTTAGAAAACTTAATAACAAAGTGAGTAGGTTGTTTCGTTCCAGGACATTGCATTCTATCTCGCACGGTTGTATTAATGATGACAGTATGTATCTAGGGGATGGTGTGCATTTGTCTCGGGTGGGAAATGAGTTACTCATAGGAGACTTCTTAGCATGGTTAAAAACGTTGAAACATGACCTTTAGCTAGGAGTTTTGTGGGGGGCCCGGATAGCCGGTCAACTATCCGGGCCTGTGGCGGTAAGGTCATGATCGGTGAGCACTAATTAGTAGATCCCTATGAGTGGGCGTCACCCAACACGGATGGGAGCGCTCGGGAGAGGTGGCCATTGGCCCCTCAATGGGGAGGCGGTCCCTTCTAAGGATGGGTCGCCGGAAGTAAAGGAAAGGCGGTCAAGGCCCCTTCCTTTGTAGGAGGGGTTACAGCCCCCTCCTGGGGAATTTCCCGGGGCCAGTGACATCTGCGACGGCAGATGCGGTAAGTTGTGTGGGGTTGGGATAAGGTCTACGGTACCTTCGAGATGCCTCACACGAGTATTCGAACGACCTTTAACTGGCGTCGAGTCTTTAGGGGCCCCCGTCAAGTCAAGGGAAATTGGTAATAGTTGCACTTGAGGTACGCCTCCGTGCTGTCGCCCAGCCCAAGTGGGAGGGGTAAGTCTGGTTAGGGATCTTGACACCGGTTATGACCTTGCCGTTGGCCCTTAAACGTTAGGTTGTACAATTTCAATATGTCAAGAAATGTTTTGTAGGTTGCTAGTTCGGCTAGGAGAACCTCTGTATTAGAGAATCTGTTAAGGTTAGCCAAACATCGCAATATGGTAATGAAATTGTACATAACATGAAACGTTTAATGTTTTATTTTTTGTTTTAATAAATACGGCCGGGATGGTCACTCCATCCCACTTCCAAAAACTCAAGAACTGTTTCCGGTTTCCCTCCTTTGGGGATTGTGTTGAGAGGGGGTGGCGGGTATCTCGGCCATATGGAAAGGGGCGACCAACTTGGTCCCCCCGAACGTATGGCTGAGTGCCTCGATCCCCCCGGGAAGCCATTTTTGGGCGGGAGGCGCGTCTCGGCTGGTATGCCCGAAGCGGCGTAGCTGGGGCGCGCCTGTTCCCGCCCTAGAGTGGGCTGGCCTAGACACTGACGCAGCCAGCCACGCCCTCGGGGCAGGCAGGGGCGGGTATACGCCCGCCCTGAAGACGGATAAAAAGGGACGCAAGACCAGAAGACATCCTCTTGTTCTTGTACTCTGAAGCTGCACCTCCTCGCTGCACGTGAGCTCGGGACAGAACGAAGAGCCAATTTTGACCCACCCACCAGCCCCTGAAGACAGCCAGTTGTTTGTAATAAAGTTGATTAATTTTGCTTGTGTTCTCGTTTGCAGGTTGGAGTATCATGTTGATATTGAGTTAATAAAGAATGGTCTGTTTGAGTACGTTTTACCATTAAAGAGATTCAGATCTAGTGTTGAATTTTATGCATGCTCTTTCGGTCATAGTGGCCAATGTATTCTGAGGTTTAGTTAGCACTGTCGTATTTATTTGGTAGGCGGTAAGGTCATGATCGGTGAGCACTAATTAGTAGATCCCTATGAGTGGGCGTCACCCAACACGGATGGGAGCGCTCGGGAGAGGTGGCCATTGGCCCCTCAATGGGGAGGCGGTCCCTTCTAAGGATGGGTCGCCGGAAGTAAAGGAAAGGCGGTCAAGGCCCCTTCCTTTGTAGGAGGGGTTACAGCCCCCTCCTGGGGAATTTCCCGGGGCCAGTGACATCTGCGACGGCAGATGCGGTAAGTTGTGTGGGGTTGGGATAAGGTCTACGGTACCTTCGAGATGCCTCACACGAGTATTCGAACGACCTTTAACTGGCGTCGAGTCTTTAGGTGCCCCCGTCAAGTCAAGGGAAATTGGTAATAGTTGCACTTGAGGTACGCCTCCGTGCTGTCGCCCAGCCCAAGTGGGAGGGGTAAGTCTGGTTAGGGATCTTGACACCGGTTATGACCTTGCCGTTGGCCCTTAAACGTTAGGTTGTACAATTTCAATATGTCAAGAAATGTTTTGTAGGTTGCTAGTTCGGCTAGGAGAACCTCTGTATTAGAGAATCTGTTAAGGTTAGCCAAACATCGCAATATGGTAATGAAATTGTACATAACATGAAACGTTTAATGTTTTATTTTTTGTTTTAATAAATACGGCCGGGATGGTCACTCCATCCCACTTCCAAAAACTCAAGAACTGTTTCCGGTTTCCCTCCTTTGGGGATTGTGTTGAGAGGGGGTGGCGGGTATCTCGGCCATATAAGGTCCAGCATGTGTTTAATTTTATTTATTAGCACACAGCACCACTCAGCACCACCACAACACCACTCAGCACCACTCAGCACCACCACAGCATCACTCAGCACCACCACAGCACCACCACAGCACCACTCAGCATCACCACAGCGTCACTCAGCACCACCACAGCGTCACTGAGCACCACCACAGCGTCACTCAGCACTACCACAGCGTCACTCAGCACCACCACAGCACCACTCACCCCCACAACAGCGTCACTCAGCACCACCACAGCACCATTCAGCACCACTTAACACCACCACAGCATCACTCAGCGCAACCCCAGCATCACTCAGCACCACCACAGCACCACCAGAGCACCACTCAGCATCACTCAGCACCACCACAGCGTCACTCAGCACCACCACAGCATCACTCAGCAACACCACAGCATCACTCAGCACCACCACAGCACCACTCAGCACCACCACAGCATCACTCAGCACCACCACAGCACCACTCAGCACCACTCAGCACCACCACAGCACCACTCAGCACCACCACAGCACCACTCAGCACCACCACAGGACCACTCAGCACCACCACAGCACGACTCAGCACCACCACAGCACCACTCAGCACCACCACAGCACCACCACAGCACCACTCAGCACCACCACAGCACCACTCAGAACCACCACAGATTCACTCAGCATCACCACAGCATCACGCAGCACCACCACAGCATCACGCAGCACCACCACAGCATCACTCAGCACCACCACAGCATCACTCAGCACCACCATAGCACCACTCAACACCACCACAGCATCACTCAGCACCACCACAGCATCAATCAGCAGCACCACAGCATCACTCAGCACTGCCACAGCATCACTCAGCACCACCACAGCATCACTCAGCACCACCACAGCAACACTCAGCACCACCACAGCATCACTCAGCACCACCACAGCACCACTCAGCACCACCACAGTGCCACTCAGCACCACCACAGCACCACTCAGCACCAACACAGCATCAGTCAGCACCACCACAGCACCACTCAGCACCACCACAGCACCACTCAGCACCACCACAGCATCACTCAGCGCAACCCCAGCATCACTCAGCACCACCACAGCACCACTCAGCACCACTACAGCACCACTCAGCACCACCACAGCACCACTCAGAACCACCACAGATTCACTCAGCACCACCACAGCATCACGCAGCACCACCACAGCATCACTCAGCACCACCACAGCATCACTCAGCACCACCATAGCACCACCACAGCATCACTCAGCACCACCACAGCATCACTCAGCACCACCACAGCATCACTCAGCACTGCCACAGCATCACTCAGCACCACCACAGCAACACTCAGCACCACCACAGCATCACTCAGCACCACCACAGCACCACTCAGCTCCACCACAGCGCCACTCAGCACCACCACAGCACCACTCAGCACCAACACAGCATCAGTCAGCACCACCACAGCACCACTCAGCACCACCACAGCATCACTCAGCACCACCACAGCACCACTCAGCACCACCACAGCATCACTCAGCGCAACCCCAGCATCACTCAGCACCACCACAGCACCACTCAGCACCACCACAGCACCACCACAGCACCACCACAGCACCACTCAGAACCACCACAGATTCACTCAGCACCACCACAGCATCACGCAGCACCACCACAGCATCACTCAGCACCACCACAGCATCACTCAGCACCACCATAGCACCACTCAGCACCACCACAGCATCACTCAGCACCACCACAGCATCAATCAGCACCACCACAGCATCACTCAGCACTGCCACAGCATCACTCAGCACCACCACAGCATCACTCAGCACCACCACAGCAACACTCAGCACCACCACAGCATCACTCAGCACCACCACAGCACCACTCAGCACCACCACAGCGCCACTCAGCACCACCACAGCACCACTCAGCACCAACACAGCATCAGTCAGCACCACCACAGCACCACTCAGCACCACCACAGCATCACTCAGCACCACAACAGCACCACTCAGCACCACCACAGCATCACTCAGCACCACCATAGCATTACTCAGCGCCTCTACAACATCACTCCGCGCCATCACAGCATCAATCTGTGCAACCATTCAACAACTGGTTAAAATATGTTCTCTCAATGTGTCAAGCTTTATTACAAATGTCACAAAAAGATGTTAATATTTCACTTCTGTTCTTGGATTTTCATCACAATAAAATACACTGAACATTATCTTCACAAAAGTTATGTACAAAAGTTTAAACTATTGCCATTATAAATTACTATCCCTTTTATTTAAGTATTAATTATTTAAAAAAATTAAAAGCCATTGTTATTTGTAATATCAATACATCTAAGTCACGTAAATACAAAATATGTTGCATTACAAATGCTATAGGTGTCACATTTGCGTAAGTTATAACTATTGACGTTGTAAATGACAAAGCTATTAATTTAGCTATTTTCAAAACCAACACATAAATAAAAAAATTGTCATTTACAAGACCAATAGCTCAGACTTTCATAATGCGAGACCTATTGCATTGCAAATGCTTGTTATAACACATGATCTTAGATCTCCAGCGGTGTTTGTCCATATCCGAGTAACCCCGTCTCCACGTCTTCCCTGCACATTTACAATCCAGTTTCATGTTTTTTAGGTTATCATTGAACCAAGGATCCGATGGTTTGCCCCTGGTTCTATGATTTTTTTAGTGGTGCGAATACGTCTAAAACTGCCGCAATCTTCGCACTGAGAGAGGTATAATTTTCGCCTACCAGCTTAGTTGCCGAAAAGCAGTCATCTACCAAAAACAGAGGGGCTAAATCCCGCTTGCGCAGAAGCGCCTTCCAGTCTCTACCAACATATTCATTCCTAACACCAGTTACTTAGCAGTTATGAAATTTAGCAATGTCCACTGTGAATTTAATCAAAAAATGGTCTGACCAGAACAAAGGCAGGATTTCCATAATATTAAGATGATGCTCTTCAGCAAACATCAAATCAAGTATGTGGCCTCCCTTATGGGTTGCTTTTGCCACCTGCTGGAAAAGGCCAAGACCCTCACACGAGTGAAGAACATTGAATTACCCTGAATCAAGGGATCCGTTCAACCAAAGATTGAAATCTCCCAGAATAACCAGTCTACGATGAACAGCGGCCAAGTTAGTAAAAATCTCCAGCAGTGACTGCTGATGAAGCACCGTAAAAACCCCAGGGGGGCCCATAAAAATAATCCCTGTTACAACATGGGCGTGAACATTTTTAATGGCAAAACCTAAATGCTCAAATCCTTCAGCCTCGTTATTGCCAGATATCAAGCCAATGCTTGTAGAGCCGGTTTTTATGATCACTTTCATGACCATTTTTTCATGGAAATGGATGACCATATTACCGGCTTCCAAAAGTCCTTTAAAAAAATAATTCACACCGCCGGTAGTTACAGCATTGGCAATATAGTTATGTAGTATAGCACTTAATAGCTTTAATGCAGTTCCACATGACATTATTTTTCTGTTATATAGACTTCATGGGTTTATATTTACAATTTTTTTTATTTTATACACTACTGTACAACCATCCTGCAATGGTCTGCAGCCCATGAATATATTTGCAGTTACATGTTCGATTGAACTTGGTCCCTTAACGAAGGTACATTGGAATGAACTACAATTCCCTACAGTCATAGCTCCATTTGCCGAAATAATCGCGCCACGCTTTTTCACGCATGCGCGGTAGGACACAGGTATTGATGTTGCCGTTTCTGGGGCTGTGTGACTCACTTCAGGGCCACGCTTCTGGCATATGCGCGTTAGTAACCAGGAAGTAGTGAGGCGGTCTGGCTCCTCTACATCACATGCCGTGATCGCCGTGTGTACTGGTACAGCATGTGTAATTACCATCATGTGACTACGTCTGGCCCAATGATCGCCATATAGTAAGTGTATTTAACTGGACTATCCCGGTCTGTTCGGTTACCTCCCCTTAGGCTCAGGCAAGCCCGGGATACCGACGGACAGGTAAGGACGAGGGCTGTCATTCATTTAGGCTCTTTAACCTCCTCTTTAGATCTCGCTGGAGTTAGCATCCGAAGGATGCGTCCAGCTAGAGACGTATAGCTGCCCGTCTCGGGGGAATTAGGGACAGGAGGGTGTTACGAGCTTTTCGTGTGGATTTGGGTGCGCGAACGCGCACGTCCAGCACGGCGCCGTGCACACTGTCTTAAACACGGGCACCCGCAGGGAGGGAAAGCACACCGGGGGGGGGGGGGCACGGCCACCGGCAATGTGCCCCGACGCCCCCCTCTGCTACCACAACACCGGCCCCACTTACCGGTAGGCTGCCGGTCTGCTCTGGAGCTCCCGTTCTTAGGGGCTCCTGCGGCGGCATCTCCTCATGTAGCGCGGGGCTCGCTCCATCATACAGGAGCCCCACGCAGCTCCACCGGCTTCCCCTTCACCCGGGCCCCCTCCTGGGACCCGGGGCTTTCTGCAGCAACTCTGGTCTCCCTCCACCGCATGGCAGACCGTCAACGACAGCTAAAGTTTCCCCCAGGCAGGGGGAAGCGGAAACCTCGATCATGCCCCGCCCACGTCTCCTCCGTGTTTGCCTGTCTTCCTGCCTCGGCGGCCGCCAATGCCACCGCGGCCCCGAGCAGGGAGGCGGGCACAGCGTCTCCCGTCCACAGTACAGCGAGGTAGGCTCTCGCTTAGAGAAATCAATTATTTGGAAGGCAATGCACCGGGGGATCTTGTTCCATAACAAAGCGCTGCATTTCAGCTGCTCTCCTGGCAGGGGTCACAGGAGACAGCTAAGCTTCTTCCCGACTTGGCACCAACACAGCTGGGGAAGATGATCACATTAGCATATCTATAGAATCTGAGGAGCAACCCCGCCCCCCCATCGAGTCTCCCCTCACATTCTCCCCCAAGAGACAAACTTTAAGAAGCTGAGAGGGCTTGGGGGTCACAATCCTACAATCCTGAGCGAAAGCAGAGCAAGATGGCAAGCCTTCTGACTCTGGCAGGTGGAACCAGCAAGGAGAGGGGGGTCCGCAGGGACCCCGGCGCCAGCGCAGAGCCCGAGGTATGGCAGATCTTCATTCGGTGCTCTCCCTCTCGCCCACCGTGCTGGGCCTCCAGAGACACCAGGGTGCACCGGGGCCAAGGAGCGCACCCGAGAGCCGGCCTTTAGGAGCCAGAGGATGGCACAGAGGTGAGAACCAATGACTGTACACTAGAGGGTAGCCCCGTTCACCACTGACGTCTGGGCAAGTGGGCAGGCCAAGAGGTGCACACTCAGTGCCACATAATTATATGCCACACAATTACACTCTACTGAATACAACATACACTCACACAATACCACTCAGTGCCACGTAATAATATGCTACATAATTACACTGCGCTCAACGCAACATACACTCCAAATACCACTCAATGCCACATCATTACACACCACATAATTTCACTCTACTGAATGCAGCACACACTCCACACAATACCACTCAATGCCACATAATGATATGCTACATAATTACAATGCAACATACACTCCAAACAATACCACTCAGTGCCACATAATTACACGCCATACAAGTACTTTACTGAATACAACATACACTCCTCATAATACCACTTAGTGCCACATAATTACATGCTACATAATTACACTGCACTTAATGCAACATACACTCCAAATACCACTCAGTGCCACATAATTACACGCCACATAATTACACTGCTCTCAATGCAACATACACTCCAAATACCACTCAGTGCCATATCATTACAAGCCACATAATTACACTGTACTCAATGCAACACACTCCACACAATACCACTCAGTGCCACATAATTATATGTTACATAATTACACTGCACTCAATGCAACATACACTCCAAATACCACTAAATGCCACATAATTACACTGCACTCAATGCAACATACACTCCAAATACCACTCAGTGCCACATAATTACACGCCACATAATTACACTCTACTAAATACAACATACACTCCAGACAATACCACTCAGTGCCACATAATTATATGCTACATAATTACACTGCGCTCAATGCAACATACACTCTAAATACTACTCAGTGCACATAATTACACAACACATAATTGCACTTCACTCAATGCAACATACACTCAAAATACCACTCAGTGCCACATAATAACATGCCACATAAATACACTGCACTCAATACAACATACACTCCAAATACCACTCAGTGCCACATAATTACACTGCACGCAATGCAACATACACTCCAAATATCACTCAGTGCCACACAGTTACACGCCACATAATGACACTGCACTCAATGCAACATACACTCCAAATACAACTCAGTGCCACATAATTACACGCCACATAATTACACTGCACTCAATGCTACATACATTCCAAATACCACTCAGTGCCACATAATTACACGCCACATAATTACACTGCACTCAATGCAACATACACTCCAAATACCACTCAGTGCCACATAATTACACGCCACATAATTACACTGCACTCAATGCAACATACAGTCCATTTTTAGTATCTTTTACCGCGTTGTCACGCTGACCGAAAGCGCTGACACGCGTTGATTTTTAAATTGTTTTTTCTGTGTCTAACCTGCACTGAAATTTAACAGGTACCTCCTAATCCTTACTTTGCCTTCCAGGGACACAGCGGGGCCGGCTGGTAGCTTTTTTCATCTCAGGCGCCCAGCGGTAGTGGCCGCCATCTTGGATTGGGCCGGTTCGCCCGACCCCACCCACGCCACTCCCCCCACGCTGCTCCTCTATTTAGGAGCATTTCACAGTCTCCCCAGCGATTGCGAGCAGCCCGGTGGCAGTGGGCTAGCAAGCAGGAGCTGTGGGCTGCGACTGTGCATTTTTAGTATCTTTTACCGCGTTGTCACGCTGACCGAAAGCGCTGACACGCGTTGATTTTTAAATAGTTTTTTCTGTGTCTAACCTGCACTGAAATGTAACTGGTACTTCCTAATCCTTACTTTGCCTTCCAGGGACACAGCGGGGCCGGCTGGTAGCTTTTTTCATCTCAGGCGCCCAGCGGTAGTGGCCGCCATCTTGGATTGGGCCGGTTCGCCCGACCCCACCCACGCCACTCCCCCCACGCTGCTCCTCTATTTAGGAGCATTTCACAGTCTCCCCAGCGATTGCGAGCAGCCCGGTGGCAGTGGGCTAGCAAGCAGGAGCTGTGGGCTGCGACTGTGCATTTTTAGTATCTTTTACCGCGTTGTCACGCTGACCGAAAGCGCTGACACGCGTTGATTTTTAAATTGTTTTTTCTGTGTCTAACCTGCACTGAAATTTAACAGGTACCTCCTAATCCTTACTTTGCCTTCCAGGGACACAGCGGGGCCGGCTGGTAGCTTTTTTTCATCTCAGGCGCCCAGCGGTAGTGGCCGCCATCTTGGATTGGGCCGGTTCGCCCGACCCCACCCACGCCACTCCCCCCACGCTGCTCCTCTATTTAAACGTCCCCCATGTGTCAGCGCAGCGGACGAGCGCAGCGGGCGCGCCGTAGGCTCGCCGGAGTCAAGCCAGAGTCCTGCCCGTCTGCGCCCGTCCGCGGCAGGCCGGGGCTAGGGGCACCCCCCCTTGCCCGTTTCCCTTCTTATTCATCCTCCTTTCTTCTCTCACTATGGTCCCCTGGTACCGTCAGCCCGTCCACATCCGCTCTACTGGCTCAGTTAGATCTACTATGCCATTCTCCCTTCTCACCCCCCTCCATTATCCCGGTCCGCCCTTCCCCCCCTCCGCCCGTTTCATGCACTCCGGCCTTTAACACCACGGCCACGCTACTAAACACCCGATCTGCTGTTAGCCATCAGTACGAATTATATGATTATATTGACACTCACAAACCAGATCTCCTGTTTTTAACGGAGACCTGGTTTAAGGCTGACTCCCTGCCCAACGTTTTAGCCGCACTTCCCCCTGGCTACTCGGCTCTTCGAGCAGACCGGCCAGAGGGCAGGAGAGGCGGCGGAGTGGCCCTGATAGCCCGCACTGACTTTCAGTTTCAGATTCTTTCCTCCCCTCCCATTCCTGAAGTAGACTACCTGGTCATCCGCTCCAATTTCCAATCCTCCCCTTTAACCTCCGTTCTAATTTATCGCCCCCCTCATCCCTCTCCCACTTTTGTCTCTAACTTCCAGGACATATTGGCAACGCTGGTAGTGAACAACTCTTCAGTGCTAGTCTTAGGTGACCTAAACTTCTGGCCCAATGACCTTGCCGAGAGCCCCTTGTCCAAAGATTTCACCGACCTTATGTTGAGTCTTAATTTCATTCCTCACATCCACAGCCCCACCCACGTTCAAGGCCACTCACTCGACCAGGTCTGGACCTTGAACATCCCTATCACTCCCCCCACCATTTCCCCTTGCCCTTGGTCTGATCATTTTTTAATTTCCTTTTCCCTTGCCTTAGCCCCCATTATCAAGCCCCCACTCCCTAAGAACACCTGGGCCAGAAAATGGGGCAAAGTCGATCTGCCATCCTTCTGCTCTTCGCTAGCCAGCACTAGCCCTGACCTCTCAGGCCTCGCCGCCCCTGTCCAACTGGACACCATTAACAACCGGTTGACCGACGCGGGCGACGCCTTCGCCCCCCTTAGACGCATCACGGTCAAGCGAGCCCACGCCGCCAACCGGTGGTTTACTCCCATTCTTAAGGAGAAAAAGCTGGCCGCACGTAGGGCAGAACGAGCATGGAGAAAAGCATATTGTCCTTCTCTAAAAACCATCTATCTCTCCGTGCTCAAGGAATATAAGCAGAGCATCCTTGATGCCAAGACCTTATTCTACTCTAATAGAATATTGTCAGCAGAGTCACAGTCGAAGGAAATTTTCGCCACAGTGCACGAGCTCGCGTCATCTAACAGAGTCTCGGCCTCTATTCCACCCTCTCAACCCCTCTGTGACTCGCTCAACGACTTCTTCGTGGACAAGGTGATAAAGATTAAGGCCAATATCCCTCCCCCATCCCCCACCTTCACCAATCCTTCCCCCCCCCGTCTCCTCCAAACTCACTTCCATCCCCCCCTTGACCACAGCCACGCTTCTCCCCCTGCTTCACAGAGTGAAATCAGGCTCCCCCCAAGATTTCGCCCCCGCCCACATCTTGAGAGAAATCTTTCGAACATGTCCATCCCCTCCCCTCACTCTTCTAAATGATTCCCTCAGAAATGGAGTGGTTCCTGCCCCCCACAAATTTGCAGCCGTTATTCCTATTCTAAAAAAGGCTGGTGCGGACCCTTCATCCCCTTCCAATTATCGTCCCATTTCCCTCCTTCCCTACCTGGCAAAGGTTCTTGAAACCCACGTCACCGCCACTCTGAGCTCCCACGTGGAAATCAACCACTGCCTTTCCCCTCGGCAGGCGGGCTTTCGCCCCCTCCATTCTACGGAAAAGGTAGTGGTCTCAGTTATGGACAGCCTACGCGAGGGCATTGACACCAATCTCCCTCAGGCCCTCATTCTTTTAGATCTGTCCGCCGCGTTTGACACGGTGGACCATTCCACCTTACTTTCCCGTGTCAAGGCGGCGGGCATAGAGGGTCTAGCCTTCGCTTGGCTTGAGTCCTTTCTTAGCGGTAGAGCTCAGGCAGTCCATCTCACTGGCTTCACTGCGGCTTCCCACAAGGTGACGTGCGGGGTCCCCCAGGGCTCCTCACTTTCCCCCCTTCTGTTTAATTTATACATTTTCCCCCTCATTTTTATGTTACAGCAGCTCGAGGTCACGGTGTACAACTACGCCGATGACCTCCAGCTTATTTTTAACCTTTCCCATTCCCCTTCATCCTTCCAGAATGTCCAATCTGTCATGTTGTTCATTCAGGATTGGATGAACTGCAACCACCTCAAACTCAATCCGGACAAGACTGAACTAGTCTTGACCGGAGGTGGTTGCAGTCCTTGGTCCCCTTCTCACTGGCCCTCCCCACTCGGTGCTCCCCCACTCCCGGTTCCCAAAGTCAAAACCCTTGGTATTTTCCTTAATCCCTCACTTTCTGTTCATTCACAGGTTGGTTCTGTTGTCTCCTCTTGTTTTTTCTCCCTCAGAACCATCAGGAAGATCTCTCGGTTTTTTTCACTCCCCGCCCTAAAGATCATAGTGCTGGCGATGGTGTTGTCGCGCCTCGATTACAGCAACATTATTTACAATGGCGCGCCTGCCTACGCCATTCACCGGCTGCAACTAGTGCAGAACCAGGCAGCCCGACTCATCTATGGCCTGCCTAAATATCATCGGGCCACCCCCTTACTGCAGGCACTGCACTGGCTGCCGGTGAAAGAGCGGGCCCTGTTCAAGCTTGGGTGCCTTACTTTTCAGGCCAGAATGGGCACTGCACCAGAGTTCATCTGCTCGGCTATCAAGCCTTACATCCCAGGGAGAGAGCTTCGCTCCTCTCACCTGGCCCTCTTAACTGTCCCTCGTTTCAAAAAGAAAAGGGCCGGCGGTACTAAGTTTTCTGTTCTGGCCCCTGTGTTTTGGAACTCCTTACCCGTAACACTCCGTACAACACCCTCCTACATTGAATTTAGGAAAAATCTCAAAACCTTCCTCTTTTCTCGTGCTTTTGTTGCCTAATTTCTCCTTGCTTGCCATCCCCTCGCAATCTGAAGCGCCATGAAACCGCATGGTATAAGTGCGCTATATAAATGTTTTTAAATTCAAATTCAAATTCCAAATACCACTCAGTGCCACATAATTACACGCCACATAATTACACTGCACGCAATGCAACATATACTCCAAATATCACTCAGTGCCACATAATTACACGCCGCATAATTACGCTGCACTCAATGCAACATACACTCCAAATACCACTCAGTGCCACACAGTTACACGCCACATAATTACACTGCACTCAATGCAACATACACTCCAAATACAACTCAGTGCCACATAATTACACGCCACATAATTACACTGCACTCAATGCTACATACACTCCAAATACCACTCAGTGCCACATAATTACACGCCACATAATTACACTGCACTCAATGCAACATACACTCCAAATACAACTCAGTGCCACATAATTACACGCCACATAATTACACTGCACTCAATGCTACATACACTCCAAATACCACTCAGTGCCACATAATTACACGCCACATAATTACACTGCACTCAATGCAACATACACTCCAAATACCACTCAGTGCCATATAATTACACGGCACATAATTTGGTTTCGCTGGATAACAAGGGTTTCTGAGCAAGATATGCAGGGGAGTTTGAGTATAATGCCTTGTGCGTGATACATGCCAACTTGAGTTGGATTCTGGCCTGTGGAGGAAGCCAATTCAGAGTTTCAGGTGAGGAGAAATATGGTAGAAATTCCTTGAGCCATTTAGTACTCTGGCGGCCGCATTGAGGCAGGCTTTTAAAGGTGCCAGGGAGATCTTGGTAGACCCGAGAGGGTAGAGCAGCCATATTCAAGTCTAGAGATGACTAGAGACTGGACTGACATTTTTTGGTGGGGAGTATCAAGGAAGGGTTTTAGTTTTCTTAGGTAGCTCAGGTGGAGTCTGGCTGATTTGGCCATCAAATTGATGTGGTCCCGCATGCTCAAGTTGCAGTCTAGGGTTATTCCAGCCGATTTGGCAGAGTCCACGATGGTTGGAAGGCAGTTTAAGGCTGTGATGGCCTTAATCCAAACCTGAGCCTCAGGGTTTTTATTGGGTGGGGAAATTAGAAGAAATTCTGTCTTCTTTGCATTGAGTTTGAGTTGATTAGAGGATAGTCATTGGACAGACAGTTTCAAGGCTTCATTCAGGGAAAGAATCTCCTTGAGGGAGGAGATTTTGATGTAGATCTGGGTTTCATCAGCGTACATGTGGTAGGAGACATTTGCAGTTTGCAATACTTCGGCAAGCGGTCAGAGGAAAAGGTTGAAGAGGGTAGGGGACAGGGTTGATCCTTGGGGGATGCCAACCGTGACCGGAGAAGGAGCAGACAGGTTACCGTTAATTAAGACTCTCTGAGCTCAGTTATGGAGGAAGGACCTAAACCAATCTAGAACAGAGACATCCAATCCCATCATGAGTTTGAGGTGTTCAAGGAGTTTTTCATGGTTTACCGTGTCGAAGGCCGAGGATAGATCTAGGCGGATTAGGAGACAGGTTTTGCCTTGGTCAAGGGCTTGAAGGGTATCATCCACAATCAGGAGAATGGTGGTTTCCGTGTTGTGCTCAGGCCTGAATCCGGATTGGAAGTCATCTAGAAGGTGGAAGTTGTTGATGTGTTGGCTCAGCTGCTGTTGCACACACTTCTCCAGGACTTTGGCTAAGAGAGGGATATTAGAAATAGGTCTAAAATTGTCAATGGAGGCAGGTTCAAGCGCCATTTTTTTTAAAGATTGGTAGGACTTGGTCTGCTATCAGAGAGTAAGGTATCAATCCTTGAAGCAGGGAGGCGTTAAATATTGCAGTCCAGCTAGGGATGATGGATTGGGTGGAGGCAGCTAGGCAGTTGGAGGGGAGTGGGTCTTTGAAGTGGTTGTTTGGGTTTAAGGTGGATAGGATTTTCGCAATGGCGTGTTGGTCGTAGATTTTAAAGTGGGTCCAGTGCGCTTGGTTTTTTAGGAGCGGCCTGAGGAGGCGGCTCGGAGGGAGGAGGCAGATCTGGAAGGGGTTCAGAGTAGTTGGTGGATCTAGGCTCATTGCCTAAGGCTGTGATTTTGTCAGAGAAAAAGGAGGAGAATTCCTCAGATGATATCAGTGACTCGGGGGTTTCTTTCGATGTTTTGGCCAGTTTGTTGGATTGGCGTTTGACTAGTTCGGAGAGCTTGTGGAGTCTATTCTTGGCGTTCCCCAGTTTAGACCTGAAGATTTCTTTTTTTGAATTGAGGATGTTCCTGTTGTAGGTATTTCTGTAGTGGCAGAGAAGTTTTAAATGCACAGCTGAGGGGTGCTGTCTCCAGATTCTCTCTGACTGCCGGAGGGACTTCCTCTCACTATTGAGGGACCCATTGAACAAGGGGTTTCTGTCTTTGATTTGGTTTTTTTTTAGTCTTAGTGGGGCAAGGTCATCAAGAATGTTAGTTATAGTCGCAGACTAATGATCCTTGAGGTCGTTGACCGGTGTGATATGGGGGGTGAAGTGGGGGAGGGGGGGCGAGGGTAGATTTGCAACGGGCTGCCAGTTCCCTGGGATCAAGCTCTTGGTGTCGCTAACCCAGCATTTAGGGATCGCCTGTTGCAGTGCCCTAGTCATGTGGGTGCCAGGTAATAAGAAAGTGAATAACGTGGTGGTCCGACCAGTCACAAGGGTCTGTAGCGATAAGGTTGACTGTAGATTCCTTAGCGTTGATTATTAAAGTCTAGAGTGGCGCCTTTCGAGTGTGTAGGTAGTGAGCAGGCTTGGGTTAGGGCTTGGTAGGCAAGGAAGTCCTTGATAGCGTTGACATGGGGATCTTTGGGGTCTTTCCAATGCAGGTTAAAGTCACCAAGGTAAATGTCTTTAGAGTTGGAGGAAACCTTGGCTGTAATGATTTCCATGAGGTGGTCGGTGAAGGCGTCATTCTTGCCTGGGGGGTGGTAAAAGATCTGCAGATTGCACCATTGGGTGGTGTTGCTGCATATGGAAATTGCAAGGTATTCAAAGGAGTCTATGGTATCGGCCAGGAGTTCTGTGACGAGGAGGTTAGAGCAGTAAATGCAGGCAATGCCTCCCCCTTTTTTGCTAGATTGACTGTCCAGCCTGCAATGTTGTAGTTGGGAGGCACAAGAGGTCCGGGCATGGAGAGGAGGATTCGTTGAGCCACGATTCGGTCAGGATTGCAAAGTCAAAGTTTCGGCTCAGTATGAGATCTGCGATATAGGCAGTGTGCTTAACTGCTGAGCGGCAGTTGATTAGGAGGCCAGATACAGGGAGGTCGGAGAGGGTGTCGTGGGAAGGGGCAGACAGGGGTACTGGCACTAGGTAGTTATCAACCAAACTTCTGTTGCGGAGAGTGGCTGATCTGTTGGGGTTGATTGCGACCGTGAGGATGGCATGTTCGACATTCACATCTAGTGGATTGGGGGTTACTGGGGCGGAGTTGAAGGAAGGAAGGATGGCTAGAATTTCCTCTTCAGTAAGGTCTAGCGAATTAGGGGTGACCAGAGTAGAGTTGTAGGAGAGGAGGAGAGTTAGAATTTCCTCCTCCGAGAGGTGGCATGGTTGCTCGCGAGGAAGAAGTTGTCTCAAGGATAGCAGTAATGGGTGATTGTGGGGGGCTCTGTGATAGGGAGTGGGGTGGTGTTCCACTGCGGCTCGAACTTGGAGAAGGAAAGTTCAGTGAGGTGAAGTAAGTTCTTTAGATACAGAATGGAATTATGGATGCTCTGCGTTAATGTGGCTGCTCTCTAGTGCAGAGCCTTGCCAGTGGTACCCATCTATTGAAAGCTGTTGTAATCCATCAGCTCCCTGTTCAAGCTTCAACTATCTCTGTACTCCCATTGTTGAGTCCCTCTAGGTGGTATTCACCTCCCTAGATGTAGAAAAGACACTGATGATGAAGCATACCACAATGAAAAGTGGGTGAGGTGTACTTTCCAAAACGTTGTTATAGCTGCAGCATAGTCATAGGATATAGTTGTAAAATCAGCGTATTTCTTGTGTGGAGAGTATATATGGGGATTACAAACAGGTATTTTCCTCATAGTCTCCTTTATGTGTGATATAATACATGCACAGGCAAAAATTCATGCAACCTTTTTAATAAAAATTAAAGACTATACATTTTCTTTAATAAATTTTGATATTGTATGTCTTTATACTTTGGCTTTTTTTTCACAGGTTACACAGTAAGTTTAGTAGTTGACCTATGCAGATTCTGCAATACCTTGGGGAGTTGTCATTTTTTTTGTACAATAGATGATTGAGTCATTGGCTATTGCCCCAGTCTGATGGTGCTTGTCATCATCATGACACTGCTCAGACCTGTCTATTGGGTCTGGTATGACAACCTGCCCCATCGCCGGATGGGAGTACAATGACTATTGAGATATCAGTCTCCCACTGTCTAACGTGTAGTGCATATCCCTGGTGGGAAAAGCAGGAAAGAGAAAGCAGATTTCAAAAACTGGATTACATTCCCGAGCCCCCCACCACCTGCCCAATCTGAGGTTAACATCCATTATAGTCAGTACAGCCCTGTCCTCCCAACTGGCTGCAATCCCATAACTCTTCTATTTTTAGAGTAAACAAGCAAAACACCACACGTCATGAATGATAGCCTGAACAACCAGTAGCTGTAATAAGGGCAGATGAAATATGTGAATGACATTTGAAATAAGCAATGAATGAGAAGGGCTGACTTATTTCCCTTCTTTGTATTGTTATTCGATAATGATTTCAAAGGATATGAAAATTTGTTATTCTTAATAAATAGCATTAAAAATGCAAGAAGGAATGACACAATACAATGACGTACACTCACCCGCAGGACACAATAATAGAGAAAAGGTGAGTTTACCATGAGTACTGATATTGGCGTTCTCTGGGGTGACCTGACATCTCTTCCAGTACACATCCGAGTTTAAGCTTCCTGATTCCTGTTGATAAAGGTTTGGGAGAAAGTTATTGAGAGTAGGAGCACATGCAGCCAACACTACCGGGCTTTGCACAGTGCCAGGCAATCTTGTACTAACATTTGGACCAACAGACCAAAGCTAAGTGACATTAGCACAAACTAGCCTCCAACAATCAATTGACTGTTTAGCAGTAGTAGGCCACCACACTCTTCCTCCATTGGTCAAGGCAAAGGGCATGTTTGTGCTAAGTGGTCAGAGCCAATGTTGGTACAATCCTATCCTGCAATGATGATACATTGCAAGCTCATCCCTTATTGGAAGTCTAGGTAAGGACAAGGAAAACAATGCATAAACTGGGAAGTCCATTACAATGCATGCTGCATTTGCATCATGTGGTAAATGCCATATCCTTGCCTTATAGGAACACTATAGCCCCTTTCAATGCATCCTCGCTGTCTTTGGTCGCTTTTATTATGCTCTCATGTTGATAATTTTGTAAAACATACAAGTTAGGTTTGGGTTTAAGAGAGTAGGCTCCGGGCCCACCCTTTTCAACCATTGACTCTCTTGGACCACCCTTTTTCAGCCACCAGTTTGAAATATTGACAAGTGTTTGCACAGCCTACTAGTTTATTGGCCTCTCACTTAATACTGTTTTGGTGCTTGCACCTGTAGTCTACGTTTTCTCTTGCTGGCTTTCTCCAATGTGTTGCGTTCTAATATGCTGATCCTGCGTGTGCAATATGAGCCACAATGTGGGGCAAACACTGTTGAAATAAAACAACAACTAAGCCACGGCCCCTCTGAAAGGGCAAATGCAGATGTGTTTTAGCCTTGTTGAGCCTCACCACCTTAGGGACTCTCATTTAGACAATACAAAAGTCATGTATGGAAATGTTGGAATTAATCTGAACAACTGGGAGTTTTTCAGGGCAAACAAGGTTCTATACATTTCCAGCATTAGTTGGGTTAACTGTGTTCCTTGAAATAGTGTCTAGTTCTGGGGGCTGACAACATTTGCACCTTCTGGAGTGTATCAGAATAGGAGCCTCCCTATCCTCTTAAGGGAATACTGCTCTCTAGTATTTCAGACTATACTGTAGTGGGGGCGTGTCTTACATTTACACAGTCTTAAGTTAGCATGGGTTTATTAGACGTTTAAACGCCATTTATGCTTTCCTGCTCTGCTTTGCACACGACACGCACTTGCGATATTGTTTAGAGAAGGATGAGTATTTTGCTTCACATGAGAATAGCTTGTTATGCTCCATTTCTAAACAGCCTAGCTAGTTTAGTCTGCACATAGAGAGCCGAGACTGTCAAGGTTATCTTGGACACTGTGCCTGTTATTCGGAATGATCTGCACACGTTCTAGACATAACACATATGCAGCTGTGACCACCTCTGATACTGGCGTGTCTAATAATGCACTGCGCAGGCATGATCGGACACACTAGGAGAACCTTCGTATCCTGACAGCTTGTGCTAAACTCGATGTGATCCACTACTGCTGAGTATCAGAGGTATGGGGCCGCCCATGTAATCCTATGAGACCTTCATTAGTTATAAACTAACTCACTAACTAGGGAGGGTGAAATATAGGTATATTTTAAACCTGTTTCCCGTTAGCATTATGAGATACTTTCTCCTTTTGTATTTTATGGAATAGTAACAATGCTGGCAACCTTGTTTCTGATTATATGTTTGCTTGTATTATCTAAGGTGTTGTGCATGAGATCACAGCGTTAGAAATAAACATTTCAAACTTGCTCGTGTCTCTATTTACTCCTTGTTTTGGACTGGTGTAAGACTGTAACAAAGGAGTGCTCTTGTTAGCCACCTTACCTGAGGTATCCTAAGTAGCATGTTCTGGGTTGACTAATCATTGGTGTTTTTGCTATAGAACCAATGAGTCACTGATTTCTAGTCTGGTAGGGGGTTTGGGCACTAAGGTGGGATTTGGTACAACCTAATTCACTGAGGTCTGTGTAGGAGCAGAGTCCCTGCAACAATACATCTAGAGATAGGGAAACAGTAAGCACTGATCCCAAGAAAGCTGAAACAAGAGCAAAGCAATAAATAGTAAGACATCCTCATGGTACAACCTGAGTCTGTGATGTTGATAATTTACCTCTAAACCACTGTCAGGCCTCCCATGTGAACCACCTGATGCAGACTGCTGATAATCTGAATACCCAAAATCTCTAGAGAGAGATGGGAAGCTGACATAAATACATCTCAGTCATGGGGAACTTCTCCCCAACCCCTCCAGGACTGCTTCAGTAGATAAGAAGTGGATGGAGACAAAATAATAGGATCAGGAGAGAGGTACAGATCAGATAAGAGCATGAATCAAGGGATTCTTCGCAATGGATGAAGAAGAGTAAGGCAATAACCAGTCTGTAAAAAGTCTAAAGCAGTCAACAAGGAATGCTGGTTAACAGGAGCAGTGGAATCTCGTTCTGAGAAAGTATCTGAGGTACTGCCCCTCAGTGCTTTTTATAGTACGTTCCTTCATTGAAACCTGGTGTAAGATGTAGTGTTTAAGAGAGAGGGCAGGCCCCACCAGAGTGACATGTGCTACAATGGCAGAGTTTTCTTGCCAATGGCTTCCAACTCATGGCATAGGGTCAGTGTTTACAGCAGCCCCTTGCTATGTAGACTGCTACCCCCAACAATGGCCACATTCTCTATGGTCCCTGCTCCCAATGCCACATTTTTTCCTATGAGAAGACTGTGTTAGTGAGTATGTATGCTCTACCTGCAACGAGGTGGAAGGTTTAGCGTTAGGGCAAGTATGACATTGCTAACAATCCAAACACAGAGGTGATGTGGATTAGCAGGACAGGCTTGACTGTTGCTTTTGGAGTCAGGCTTAGACTGATTGCATTTGCATATGATTGGCCTGCTCTAAAGGCACAAGAGGCTTGAGGATAGATAATACCTGTCTGTAGCAGTAGGCAATTTGCTCTGCTGTGTTGCCTTAAAGGGTAACATCAGAAATACTCATAGTTACAAAGATATGGTGCTTTTTTGCTGACTTCTTTCGCTGGTGCACTGTTTGGTGCCTAGCGCAAATGCAGGCACTCATGCCCCATAGTTCAAAGGTGCCTGTGTTACAGGCAGGATTATTTTTGTGCAGGAAGGACCACATTCCTGGACAAAAACAATCTTTACAGGCATTTTCTTTTTCTATATGCGATGCGGAACACATCACACCAGAGAAAAAGGAATTAACAACGTTAACTAAAGATATTTCTTCCTTTGATCCTGGGTCTGGGAATCGTGCCATTTTGCCATATTTCCCGGTTTGCATCTCTTTCTAAAGATAGGAATGGAAACAAATCCATGGATGGATGTGTGAGAACACCCATACTTCACCCATGGAAAGTCTCCCTGCCGCGAAGTGATATTCCAGAACAGCTTGCCTTGAGTTCCTTTGGATTTACTAAACCATGCAGAGCCACATAAGGTGGCTTTGCGTGGCTTAGTAAATCACACTAATGAAATTATGTTGTCTTGCAACTACTTGCGTCATGAGAGGGTAACACAAGCCCTAAGTACATTTGGCCCTAAGTGATATTTCCACTATAGAAAAGTAATGGTGTTTTTGTTGGGAACGTGACTCTAGGTTGATAACTATGTTTCCATTCACCATTCCCTTGGTAATGGGACAAGCTCCTGCTTGAGCCCGGATAAGAAAAACAAAAGGAGTTGTCTGGCTTGCACTATTTGCAGCTCGTCACTTTCTTTGGATATAGATCGAATACAGCTGGTCAATTTCTAGTGCTCAGTAGAGAAGAAAACAAGTTACTTACCTGTAACTTTAGTTCTCCAGTATTGGAATCTTTCATAGATTCACATGGCTGAATCATTCCCCGTCGTCGAGACGGGAGTCTCCGGTATATAAAAAAGCAGTGCTTAGTAGTATAGCAAACTGAAAAGAGGCCTAGGCCCATTTCCCTTTTGCAACCCATAGCCTTTGTTATGTAAAAAAGGCCCAAACTTTTCCCTGAACCAATCAGAGCTCCTCACCCTCTAGAACACTCCTGAGAGAACCTTTTGCCCCTCAGATTTTTCACGCACTTGTGTATATAACACACTTCTAGTGCTAAATCCGAGGTGAGCCTCTCAGGGGAGGAGGGTGGGTGCATGTGAATCTATGAAAGATTCCAATACTGGAGATCTAAAGTTACAGGTAAGTAACTTGTTTTCTTACTCCAATATTAGAACTTTCATAGATTCACATGCCTGAATCAGAATAGCTAGCAGTGAAAAAACAAAGCACATTTCTCTGATACATTTCATAATCATGCCATACGATTTGAAAATGAAGCATAATCTCATATACATACATATATATATATATATATATAAAAAATGTGACTTTGTAAACAAGAGAAATTACGGATGGAGGGATGTAAAAAAGGCTCACTGTTACTGGATGATATTCCGCAGTACCGCCTCTCCCACCGCCGCATTCGATTCTGCGGCTGCCTCCAAGCAGTAGTGCCTGGTGAAGGTGTGCGTAGATGCCCAGGTCGCAGCTCTGCAGATATCCTGGATTGGCACTCCTCCGAACAGTGCAGTGGATGTGGCTACCCCCCTCGTGGAATGGACACAAACTTGTGCATTCAGAGGCTTTCCATCAGCTTGATGACAGTAGATAATCGCACTGGAAATCCATCTGGCAATTCCCCTCTTTGACAGCGAGAAACCTTTCCTGGGTGCGCTGAAAGCAACGAATAACTGAGAAGACTTGCGAAAAGCCTTCATTTCTTTCAAGTAAAACTTCATACATCTTTGAACGTCCAGTGAATGGAATACTCTTTCCGCTGCTGTTGACGGATGAGGAAGGAAACGTTTCAACACCAACGGTTCATTCAGATGAAAGTCAGTTGGCACCTTCGGAATGAACTTCGGGTTCGTTCTTGGAATCATCCTATCCTCTTGAAACTGTAGGAAAGGCTCCTGAATTGTGAGCGCTTGTAGTTCACCTACTCTTCTCGCTGAAGTCAATGCAATGAGAAGAGCCACTTTCCAGGACAAGAACTTAAGGTCCACCCTGTGTATCGGTTCAAACGGTGGTTTCATCAATTGAGAAAGTACTATATTCAGTTTCCATAGTGGTGGTGAAGGCTTTACTGGAGGAAAGACCCTGAATATCCCCTTCATAAATTGCTTGATGATCCTTGATGACCATAAGGACGGGCCAGACGATGACCTCCTGTAGCCAGATAACACAGCCAAATGCACCTTGATGGAAGCATGTGCTAATCCTGACTTTGCTAATAGCTGAATTTGAGGTATAATTTGATGAGGTGCAGCAGTAAGAGGGTGAATGTTATGCCTCTTACACCACAGACAAAACCTCTTCCATTTCATCCTGCAGGTTTTGTTGGTACTCTCCGCTCTGGCTTTGGACAGGATCTCTCTACATTCATGTGAGATGTTCAGATGACTAAATTCACAGTGTTCTGGAGAAAGGCTGCTAATCGCAACTTCGCAAGCATTTCGGGTCCGGATGGAGCACCTGACCCTTGGACATTGTCAGAAGCAATGGAATTGGATGCAACTGAATTGGACGGTCCTCCGACAGCAGCAGCAGTTCCGTGAACCAGTGTTGTCTGGGCCACCACGGGGCTACTAGGATCAGCCTGCACGGTTCTTTCTTGATCTTCACCAGTACGCGGGGAAGAAAAGGAATTGGAAGGAAAAACGTAGGCAAAGACGCCGGACCATGCCATGGAAAACGCATTCCCCCAAGATCCCTTCTGGGGAAGCCAGCTTGCGAAGTACTGGCATTTCCTGTTTTCGCTTGTAGCGAAGAGGTCCACTATCGGTGTTCCCCATCTTCGAAAGATGCTGTCCAGGATCCCCTGGTCCAGCTCCCATTCGTGGCAGGACGATTTGAGTCTGCTGAGAGTATCCGCCTTCACGTTTTGATCCCCCGGGAGGTGTTCTGCTGTCAATGATACTCCTTGCTGAAGAGCCCATTCCCATATCTCCTGGGCTTCCTGAGACAGGGAGAGTGATCTTGTTCCCCCTTTCTTGTTCACATAATGCATCGCCATAGTGTTGTCCGTTCTTACCAACACCGGCGAACCTCTTACCCGTGGTAGAAAACCTAGTAATGAAAGCTCCCCATCCTTCTAAAGACGCATCTGTCGTCACCACTAGAGGAGCCGCTCTTGCCAGAAATGTCAGACCTTGAGACACATTTCCTTTTTTTGTCCACCACTCTACTGCCTGTACCATCAATGGTGTCACCCATATTGTATCGTCGAAGTATCCCTCCGGCTGACGCCATTGGAGATCGATCTGCTTCTGCCATGGGCGCATCCTCAACCTGCAGCAAGGCACCAGGGGAATACAAGATGACATCATGCCCAGCAAGGATTTGTACCTACGGACTGAAAGAGACTTTCTTTTTACAAAGTCTTGGAAGAGGGACACAATCCTCAGTTGCCTTTCTTCGGAGGGGAACGCCTTGTTGCATTCCGTGTCCAATATTGCCCCCAGAAATGTGAACACTTTTGCTGGGTAGAAGTGTGACTTTCCCTCGTGGAGAGTCAATCCTAGTTTGGAGAACAAGTCTATGCAGGCTTGTGTTGACGCTCTGGCCTGTACCTTTGATGGTGCTTTGACTAACCAGTCGTCGAGGCAAGGAAATATTTGATGTCTTTGCTTCCTTAACACCGCCGCTACTGGAGCCAGGCATTTCGTGAATCAATCAATCAATCAATCAGTGACACTTGTAGAGCGCGCTACATACCCGTAGGGTCTCAAGGCGCTGGGGGGGGGGGGGGTGCCGCTACTGCTCGAACAGCCAGGTCTTCAGCTTCTTCCTGAAGGAGAGGTGGTCTTGGGTCAGGCGCAGGTCGGGAGGGAGGGAGTTCCAGGTCTTGGCGGCCAGGTAGGAGAAGGACCTTCCTCCTGTAGTCGCTCTTCGGATGCGGGGGACGGCGGCGAGGGCGTGGTTGGCTGATCGGAGGTGGCGTTTGGGTGCGTAGAAGTTGATCCGGCTATTGAGGTAGCTCGGGCCTTGGTCGTGTAGGGCTTTGTGTGCGTGGGTGAGGAGGCGGAAGGTGATTCTTTTGTTGACGGGGAGCCAGTGAAGGTCTCTCAGATGTCCGGTGATGTGGCTGGTTCGTGGGATGTCGAGGATGAGTCTGGCTGAGGCGTTCTGGATCCGCTGGAGTCTCTTCTGGAGCTTGGCGGTGGTACCGGCGTAGAGGGCGTTGCCGTAGTCCAGTCGGCTGGTGACGAGGGCCTGGGTGACGGTCTTCCTGGTCTCGGTGGGGATCCACCGGAAAATCTTCCGTAGCATGCGTAGGATGTTGAAGCACACCGAGGAGACGTTGTTGACTTGTCTGGTCATGGAGAGGGAGGAGTCCAGGATGAAGCCCAGGTTGCGTGCATGGTCTGTCGGTTTGGGTGCGGTGCCCAATGCGGGGGGCCACCAGGAGTCGGCGGAGGGGGAAGAGCCCAGGATGAGGACCTCCGTCTTGTCCGAGTTCAGTTTTAGGCGGCTGGTCGTCATCCACTCGGCTACCTCTCTCATCCCTTCGTGCAGGTTGGCTCTGGCGGAGGCGGGGTCGTTGGTCAGGGAGAGCATCAGCTGGGTGTCGTCGGCGTAGGAGATTATGCTGAGGTTGTGTTTGCGTACGATGGCCGCGAGGGGGCTCATGTAGACGTTGAAGAGAGTGGGGCTCAGAGATGATCCTTGAGGGACGCCGCAGGTGACTTCGGAGGCCTCTGACTTGTACGGTGGTAGGCGGACTCTCTGTGTTCTTCCGTTGAGGAAGGAGATGATCTATTCCAGCGCCTTGTCCTGGATTCCGATGTTGCTGAGGCGCTGTACTAGGGTGCGGTGGCAGACCGTGTCGAAGGCCGCGGAGAGGTCTAGGAGGATGAGGGCTGCTGTTTCTCCATTGTCCATCAGGGCTCGGATGTCATCAGTGGCGGCGATGAGGGCGGTCTCGGTGCTGTGATTGGCTCGGAAGCCGGACTGTGAGGGGTCGAGGGATCCGTTCGTCTCGAGGAAGGCGGCCATCTGCTTGTTGACGGTCTTCTCGATGACTTTGGCTGGAAACGGGAGGAGCGAGATGGGGCGGTAGTTCTTGAGTTCGGTGGGGTCCGCTGTTGGTTTCTTGAGTAGAGCGCTGAGTTTGGCGTGTTTCCAGCTCTCAGGGAAGGTGGCGGTGTCGAAGGATGTGTTGATGATGTCTCGCAGGTGGGGTGCGATGACAGCGTCGGCCTTGTTGAAGACGTGGTGAGGGCAGGGGTCGGTTGGTGATCCGGAGTGGATGGAGTTCATCGTGCGGATGGTGTCTTCAGTGCTGATCGGGGTCCAGGCGTGGAGGGTGGTGGTGGGGGGTGATTGTTCGGGCATGGTGTGCGTTGGATGGTTGTTGAAGCTGTTGTGTATGTCCGCGATCTTGTTGTGGAAGTATGAAGCGAGGGAGTTGCAGAGGTCTTGCGATGGGGTGATGTCGTTGTTTCCTGCGCTGGGGTTGGAGAGCTCTTTCACGATGTTGAAGAGTTCCTTGCAGTTGTGTGCGTTGTTGTCCAGCCGTTCCTTGAATGCTGTTTTCTTGGCGGCGCGGATCAGCTGGTGGTGCTTCCGGGTGGCAAGCTTGAAGGAGGTCCTGTTGTCCGGTGTAGGTTCCCTTCTCCAGACTTTCTCGAGGGCTCGGCAGTTCTTCTTGGAGCTCTTGAGTTCGTCGGTGAACCAAGGGGCTTTCTTGCTGCCGGGTCTGCTGGGCGGGGTCCTCAGCGGGGCGAGCTCGTCCGCGCAGATGGTGATCCACTTCGTGAGGTTGTCGGCGGCCTGGCTGGGGTCCGCTGAGCTGGCAGGAGGGTGCTGGCTCAGGGAGGTGGCGAGCTGGTCTGCTGTGATCTTGTTCCAGCTTCTGCGGGCGGCCTGTTGCTGGTGGTGGTGGGTCGTCGTTCTCTTGAAGGTGAAGTGGACGCAGCTGTGGTCCGTCCATTGAAGCTCTGTGGCGTGGCTGAAGTCGATGTCTGTGCTGGATGAGAAGACTGCGTCGAGTGTGTGTCCGGCGAGGTGGGTGGGGGTGGACACCAGTTGCTTGAGTCCCAGGTTGACGAGGTTGTCCAGTAGGGTGGTGGTGTTGCGGTCGTTGTTGTTCTCCAGGTGGAAGTTGAGGTCCCCCAGGAGGATGTAGTCAGAGGAGGGGAGGGAAAGCGGGCTGACGAAGTCGGCGATGTCCTCGCTGAATTGTGTGCGTGGTCCAGGGGGTCGGTAGATCAGGGTGCCTCTGAGGGTGGTGTTCGGGTTGGTGTGGATCTGGAAGTGCAGGTGTTCGGCGGTGGTCAGGGTGTTGTCGGTGCTGGTCGTGAGACGGATGGTGTTCTTGTGGATGATGGCGATGCCTCCTCCCATCTGGTTGGCGTTGCGGTCCCTCCGGACGATCTTGTAGCCCTCTGGGATAGCGATGGCGATGTCGGGAGCTGAGGAGGCGTTCATCCAGGTCTCTGTGAGGAAGGCGACGTCAGGGGCTGTGGCGTCTAGGAGGTTCCAGAGTTCAATGGCGTGTCTGTGGACGGAGCGGGTGTTGAGCAGGATGCACTTGAGGTGGGTGCTGCTGGTGTTCGACTTGGCGGGTGCTGGTGCGGGGCAGGTCCGGATGCAGGTGAACTTGCAGGCGTGGCAGCTGAAAGGTCCGTGGGTGCGTCGTGGGGTTGCTTGAAGGCATTCTGACTTCTGAATACTCTCGGCGCTGACTTTAAGCCGAATGGCAGTACTCTGAATTGGTAATGTCTTCCGGCTACTAAGAACCGAAGGTACTGTCTGTGTGCAGGATGGATCGGCACGTGGAAATACGTGTCTTGTAGATCCAATGTAGTCATATGATCTCCTGGTTTCAATAACGGAAGGATGTCCTGCAGAGACACCATCCTGAAAGATTGCTTCTTGAGATAGGTGTTTAAGGATCTGAGATCCAGAATGGGGCGCCATTGGAGCTTGTTTTTCCTGACAAGAAAAAAACGGGAGTAAAACCCCTTGTTTTTTTAAGCTTTCGGTACCGGTTCTATTGTTCCCTTTCGGAGCATTGTCCAAATCTCCTGCCGGAGTTGATGCAGATGGTTGGCTCTCTGGTGCATTGGTGGCGTACAAGGGGGCGTTTGAAGAAATTCTAGGGTATGACCGAATTGAACTATTTTGAGGACCCATTGGTCCGTTGTTATTTTCCGCCAATTGTGAAGATAGTGAGCAATCTTTCCACCCAAGGGAGCATCTGACATAGCCGGAAGATGGAGGTGGTCATTGCCGACGGGTGTTGTCCTTTCCCCGGCCACCCCGTTCTCTTGGAGTTGATTTTGTATGCTTCCCAAGCAGATCTTCTCCATTGAAAGGAAGGTCTAAAATCTTGTTGTGCACCTCGGCCTAAACGCCGTTGCTCGCAGCCATCCTTGCCTGCGTAGGACCGCTGCTCCTCCCAAGGATCTAAAAGCTGTGGTCGCTATAGCCATAGCGCAGTCTATGACTTCGGATGAAAGTCCTCTCCCCTTCCAGGAGAATCTTCTTCGCCTCCTGCTTCTCTGGTTCCGGCACCTGGCTAATGTATGGAGACAGGTCAAACCACATCTGCCTGTCGTACCTTACCAAAATAGCGAGGGCATTAGCTGCTTTCACTAGCAGAGCCGACATTAAGGAAAAACGTTTTCCTGCATTATCCAACCTTCTGCCCTCTCTGTCTGGAGGTGTTGTGATCGGAGCAGATGGGTTCCTGGATTTCTGTTGCGCCACCTGAGTAATCACAGAATCCTGTTTGGGATGACCCAAAAGGCAAGCTGGAGCATCCATAGGTGCCTTATACTTTTTATCTAGTCTGGCCAGAACCGGCATCACCCTAGCTGGCGTTTCCATGACTTTTAATCCTTCCTCCCAAATATGACTCACAATAGGCAAGGATCGCACAGATTTGCGATACGAGTCCTTGAAGTCTTATAAAAAACATTCCGCTTTATCCTCAGTCATGGGGAGTGCAAATCTTTTAGTGGCTCTTTCCATCAACTTGTGAAAACTTGTGAAAACCACCAATGTCCTCCGGTGGAGAATCTACTGGTTTCGGCGTAAGAGTTGAAGATGAGGGGATGAGATAGTCATTCCATTCTGCACTTGGTTCCGCAATCTCCCCATCCTCATGATCGTCATCCGAGGTATCGTGATGTGACGTCGGTGGTGGAGACCTAGTAGTAGGCTCCGGCACAATCTCTCTCCTACGAACCGGTGTCCCTGGTACCGACCGTGGACGCGGAATAACCTCTGGGATTTGTTGAGTGACTAGAGTCGCTGGGTATCTCCTCCTAATAATCCTCCAACATGCCCTGGAGGTCCCTCAACAAAGAGGATGGCACATTTGTCATCTCCTCATCTCCTCGCGTTGCTGTTGGAGATATTGGTGCTGTTCTTAGGGATGTTCCTGAAAACCCCCATATTCTTCCTCAGAATCCACCTCCTGGTACTTGACATGCAATTGCGAAGGGCTACTCGCAACCCCATACTCGTCATCTTCCTCATCCGAATCTTCCTCTTCCAGCAGGTGAGATGGCAGCAATGGAGAGACCTTGCTCAGAGATGTAACCTCTGGTGGAATAGGCTTTTTCCAAGGCACCAATCTTTTCTCTGGTGGTTTTTCCCTCGTCGACGTGCCCGTCGACGAGATTCCCATCGCCATCGTCAACACTGCCTTCGTCGACACTACCACCGTTGACGCTGCTGTCGCTGACGCTGCTGTCCTCGACGCTGCCGTCGTCGATGCGCTCGTAAAACCGTTGACGATATCGCCGTCGACAGTGAAATCGGCGACGCTGTTTTCTCACCAGCTTTAACACGATTTTCTTCGCCGACGACTGAGGTGTTTTTGTCGTCGTCGATGACACCTTTTTTGTCGACGGTCCCGTCGACGGTGCTGGACCACTACCCTTCTTCTCAGAGGGCGTAGAAGTCCGTTTGATGGTAATCTTGATTTTCTGAGGTGATTTTGGTGGATCTGAGGTGGATTTCACTTGTTTCACCTCACAAGCAGTACCCTTCTTCCCCTTAGCTTTAACTTAAGGGGATTTTGAGGGACTGCGCCCTGATGCGCCCTGAAGACCCTGGAGTGGTCTTTTTTGGGGCCTTCTCAGGTCTTTCTCCTGAGGAATATGTCTGAGGAGATCTACTTCTCTTCTGAGATCTCTTAGACGCCACAGATTTCTCTTCACTCTCACTTGAGAGGATTTCTTGCCTGGCTTTAACCTTCTGTAGCCAGATCAGCAGCCTTCCCTCACGATCCCTCAAGGTTTTATTCGAAAAGGTATGACATACCTTGCAATCTGCTGCCTAATGGTCTGGATAAAGGCAGTAGATTTAATCCTTGTGAGGGTCATCTGTATAAAGCCTCTTCTTAGAGCAGGTAGAACAAGCTCTAAATAATCCTTTCTTCTCCTTCTCAGACATGGTAGATGAAAAAGACCTCTTAGTCAAAATACTGTAAAAGTAAAGAATTTGAGCAGAGCTCAAAGGAGACTCCCTAGCACAACGTGTGGTAGAAATATCTGAGGGGCAAAATGTTCTCTCAGGAATGTTCTAGAGGGTGAGGAGCTCTGATTAGTTCAGGGAAAAGTTTGGGCCTTTTTTACATAACAAAGGCTATGGGTTGCAAAAGCGAAATGGGCCTAGGCCTCTTTTCAGTTTGCTATACTACTAAGTACTGCTTTTTTATATACTGGAGACTCCCATCTCGACAACGGGGAATGATTCAGGCATGTGAATCATTCTTTCCTTCAGTAACGATATATCTGTAAGAAACATTAGTTAGTTATAGAGTCCTTACCTTAGAATTACCCCCATGCGTCAGACTGGATCCGTAAAGTTTTTTCCTCAGCAGTACATCTGCGCGTCGGAAGGTGGACTAAGTCGGCTCTGCGTCTGTCGTTGGCATCGTGGTTGACGGGATGACGTCGAGGCAGCTACTTAGACACCGCCCTCGCGCGCTGATTTAAGTTCTGTACACGACTTTCCGCGCCAGAAACGTAGAGCCATGCAAGACACTGACCACTGGTGCACAAAACTAGGGCCCTGAAAGGAAATCCTTAACCCTAGAAATCAGTTCGCAGAACGGGGAGGATGGGTGGGGCGGTAAGGAATCTATAACTAACTAATGTTTCTTGCAGATATATCATTACCGAAGGTAAGTAACTTTTTCATCTGAAAGAAACACGTTAATCATAGATTGTTACCTTAGAATAGATACCACAGCAATACCAACCCCGGTGGTGGGTCTGCGAACCAAGATCACACCAGAAAGTCCTGGAGAACAGAACTCTCTGGACTTGGCTTTCCAGGCAGTACAGTTTTCTAAACGTGTGTAGCGATGCCCACGTGGCCGCCTGACAGATGTAATTTAGAGGAACTCCTCTTCCCAAGGCAGTACTGGCCGCCGTCCCCCTGGTGGAATGGGCGTGTAGCCCGATCGGAGGCTCTCATTTAGCCAGAGAATAACATGCCTTCATACACCAAATGAACCACCGAAAAATGGTACGTTTGTGTATTGCCCAACCTTTCTTGGCGCTCACGTAGCCAACAAAGAGTTGATCATCCACTCAGAACTGTTTTGTGTGATCCAGATAAAAAGATAGCACACGTTTGGGTCCAGACAGTGGAGCCTCTCTTCCTCCTTTGAAGGATGCAGAGGCGGAAAGAAGGTGGGCAAAGTAATGGTCTGCCCGATGTGAAAGGCAGTGACCGACCACCTTAGGAAGGAAAGATGGACAGGTCCTGAGAACCACCTTGTCCGGATGGACAGACAGGAAAGGAGGTTTGGAAGAAAGGGCCTGGAGCTCACTCAAGCTTCTAGCAGAAGTGATGGCTACCAGGCAAGCAGTCTTAAGAGACAAGAGTGTTAAAGGACAGTTATGAAGCAGCTCAAAAGGAGCACACATTAAATAGGTAAGAAGAAGATTCAAGTCCCACTGAGGCATAACGAAGGGGATTGGAGGAAAAAGATGCGTTAAGCCTTTTAAGAAACCGTTAACTAATAGGGACTTGAAAAGAGAAGGTTGATCTGGCAGCCGAAGGAAGGCAGTAATGGCTGAAAGATAGTCCTTGATAGCGCCCAGAGTAGAGCCCTGCTGGGCTAAAGAAAGAAGGAACAATAGAACTTCAGAAAGAGGGGCAGGAAGGGGATCAACAGACTTTGCTGTGCACCATGTCACAAACTTGTTCTACTGGCAGGCATATACCGTCTTAGTGGAGGGACGCCTGGCTGCCAAGATTAAGTGACATACTTCGGGAGGCAGTTCGAAAGACGTCAACTGTCGCCGCTCAATGTCCATGCAAGGAGGTTGAGACTTGACAGGTTGGGGTGGAGGGCCGTCCACTGCTGCAGCGACAGAAGGTCCTCCCGCAGAGGCAGTCAGATTGGGGGATCGATGGCCATATTGAGCAGCTAGGGATACCAGACTCTCCGTGCCTAATCCGGTGCTACAAGAATGACTTGGGCCCGGTCGCACCTGATCTTCTTCAGCACTCGGGCATAAGTGGTATAGGCGGAAAAGCGCACAACAGACTTCAACTCCACTCACGCCAAAAGTCCTCGCACAGTGAGCGCCGCCTTGAAAATTCGAATGCTCAGAATTGTTGACATTGCGTGTTCTCCTCGGTGGCAAAGAGATCTAACCAAGGCTCTCCCCACTGATAAAAGAGACCTTGCACCACCTCTGAGTGAAGACGCCATTCGTGATCCATCATGCACCTGCGGCTGAATTCGTCCGCCCTGGCGTTCAGTGTTGAACCACCAGGGATATGCCCTGATGTTCCAGCCACATCCTGAGGGGAAGGGCCTCCTGACTTAGGGTCCACAAACCCACCCGCCCTGTTAGTTGCAGTACCACATGGCAGTGTTGTTGTCCGTGAATACCTGCACTACTCTTCCCCAGAGTGAAGGAATGCTTTCAGTGCAAGACAAATCGCCCGCAGCTCCAGAGGTTGATGTGAAGCCCGGACTCCGCCTTAGACCAGAGGCCTCTGATCTCCGCCTCTCCCATGTGGCCACCCCATCCCAAAAGGGATGGATCCATCACCACCGTGTCTTCTGGTTGGGGATCTGTCATTGACCCAATCCTGGTTCGTGAGCCATCACTACAGATGTCACTCAGTGTCCTCCGAGATCTGGACGCAATCTGACAGATTCCCCTAATGCTGTGCCCACTGGAACTTCAGGTCCCACTGCAGAGCCCGCATATGCCACCTGGCATGATCGACCAGCAGGATGCAGGAGGCCAAGAGGCCCAGCAGCCTCAGAGTAATTTGCACCGTAACTCGGGATAGAGGCTGAAAGATCGAAATCATAACCTGAATATCCCAGACTCGCTGTTCGGGAGGATAGACCCGAAAGTGCGTCGTGTCCAGAACCACTCCGATGAAGAGAAGCTTTTGAAAGGGAATCAGGTGCGACTTTGGTACATTGATGGATAACCCCGAATGCAGGAGGTCGGCCGTAGTCTGGAGGTGGTAGACGACTGCCTAGGGCGAGCCCGCCTTTAACAGCCAGTCGTCTAGGTAGGGGAAGACTGAAACCCCTGATCTGCACAGATGAGCTGCGACCACCGCCATCACTTTCGTGAACACCCGAGGGACACTGGTAAGGTCAAAGGGGAGCACGGTAAATTGAAAATGCTTGTGGCCTACTGTGAACCGTAGGTAACAACGGTTGGCCGGTGGAACGGGGATGTGTAAATAAGCGTCCTGCAAGTCCAACGCTACCATCCATTCTTCAGGGTCGAGGACAAACAAGAACTGAGCAAGCGTCAACATCTTGAACTTCTTCTTCTGGAGGAAGTGATTGACGTCCCTGAGGTCAAGATAGGACGCAGCCCATGTCCTTCTGTTGTATAGCATTTTAGGACCCTAGTGTAATTTTACTGATTCATCCCCTTATATAGGTATAGAGAACCTTGTCCTTACATAGGCATAGAAATCATAACTATATTTAGGCATAGCCCATGCAGTCCAAATACGGCATGGCTACTTCCACTAGTTCTGAAAATCCACAACAATTTCTTGGAAAACCAGCAGTTAGGGACTTCCCCTTGCTTGAATATTGCTTTGTCCAAGGACTCATGGAGTTTTCAAAGAACTGAGACTCTTTGATGATGTTATATTTCCACGTTTACGTCAAACTCAGCACCTTTAAGGTATAAATATGCCCACACTTGCTCAAGCATACACACAGTGGTTTGGAGCAGTTTGACTATCTACTTGCCCGACGCATCTCGCTACAGCAAGTGCCGAAGGAAGCTGACCCTCCAGCAGACGCACTGAGAAAGACGCTGTCTTTTCTCTTGCCAAGAAATCCAGCTCAAGTGTTTCCAAGCTTCCCTTGCGGGGCGTTGGGAAATCGAGGCCTGAGACAGAGAGATACCAGACCTCCTTCATTCTAAACCATGGTACGGAGCTGATTAAACCCTAAGAGAAATCTTGGATAGATTCTTGGCAAAAGAATACTAAACTTATGCTACACTTCACTTACTTCTTCCCACATACTAGACTTAGGTTAGGTACATCGGGGTAGGCGTATTTTAGAAGCACCAGTTGAGTACTTTTAGTCTTTATTTATTTATGCATGTATTCTATGGCTTAGAAACCATACCATGCTTTTACAGTATTATTTTAGAATACTCTTCCTGCTGTACGCATTATACTTTACAGTCAGTCTTACGATTGTAGCAGTTCATTTCTTCCGCATGAGAAAGAAGACTGTTCAATAAATACCTTGTTATTGAAAACGCCTGTCTCTCTATTTCTCTACACCTCTAAAATATCTATCTATTGTTTCCACGATTCTGAAGATACGTTTTATCTTGGGGAAACAAAGTTTTCATGTTTATGCGGTTGTCAGAAACTAATCCCTTCTTGTGAATACGAGAAAGTTTCTAGTGACCTCTGAGCGAGCTGGCACTCACAATTAAGTTAATTATATTCGATAGAGACCTAGTAGACATAAGTCATACGCCTCATCTATAGGATATATTATTCCAATGCGCAGAGCCTATTGGGAATATAGGAACTACACTACATGGCGCCCAACGTTTGGTAAGGCACTAATTTAACGCTAGATACTGGAGTAACTCAGTTGTGCTGTTCACAGAAACCCCTTTTCCCGTAAAATAGTCCAATAGATGTCTGGAGTGGGTTAAATGATAAAATATCAGCCATAACTGAGTAGGAGGTACAATCCTATGTATTACTTCTTGGTTTGATTCAACGTTGAAGGATACAGTGTTCCAAAAACATTGTGCACCTTATCTTTGTTTCCTTGAAACTTGCTCTAGAAGACTTTCAACATAATATCGAATAACGACAACAACGCAACCGGTGGAGCTTCAGTAAATGCAGCCCAACCGGGTTTAGACGTTTCCAACAAGGCGATGCGGATACTATAATCGTCCTGGAAAATGTACGGAAAACAATAGCTATAAAGCTTATAAAAAATGGCCTATCCCCGAGAGTAGGGTTATATTTGTCATAGAGGCACACTAATATTGGCAGACAGAGGTATTCTATTCATGAATAATCTTCCCTGAAGCAAATCCAAGAACACATGTGTTCCACTTCTATAAGATAAAGGAACATCCAGCGGAATACGTTCCTTTCGAGGACATTGAAATTCCACTAACTTACCAAGATTATGAGCTCTGGTTTAAGGCGCCCTGCAACAACAAAATCACATTACCAGGCTCGGTCCACTAGGTAGACCAGGAGAAACATGGCCGGTAATAGCCAGATGTATACTACATCCTGACATTGAAAGAATGAGAGATGTACAATTATTAGCTCAGCTAAAACAATTAATTACAATTCATAGACAATTGGTACAATATGTCATGCGGACTCTAACAGTCCAACCTGCTATAAGAATTCCACGGCAAACCCCTCATCAGGGGAACACAAACAAAATAACACCACAGACCATACAATCGGTCATTGGTAAATTACCAACAAAAAGGGAACAAATTCCATTCTGGTTAGCTCAAACAATTATTCAAATTGAGGCAGTATTTCCTGATAGTACACCTCATGAGAAACACAGGATTCTAGCAATCTGTTTATCAATGGGGATCGTACCACACCTGGAGGACTTTGACACTTGGGGTACAGTCTGAAACGAAGCATACACGAATGACTGAGTAAAATATCTATCCATTGTTTCCACGACTCTGAAGATACGTTTTATCTTGGGGAAATAAAGTTGCCATGTTTATGCGGTTGGCAGAAACTAATCCCTTCTTGTGAATTCGAGAAAGTTTCTAGTGACCTCTGAGCTAGCTGGCACTCACAATTAAGTTTAATATATTCGATAGAGACCTAGAAGACATAAGTCCTACGTCACATCTATAGGATATATTATTCCAATGCGCAGAGCCTATTGGGAATATAGGAACTACACTACACTTCTTGGGGACCAGAAAGTAGTGGGAGTAAAAACCACAACCTACTTCTGGGACAGGAACGCGCTTGATGGCTCCCTTGGCCAAAAGAGCTGTAACTTCCTGCTGGAGAAGGAACAGATGATACTCCGACATGTGGTGGTATCTCGAGGGCATGACTGGATGGATAGTCTTGAAGGGGAGGGAGTAGCCTTTGGAGTATTTGCAAAAACCACCTGTCCAACTTGACGGTGCACCTGTGGGGGAGGTGATGGCGAATCCTGCTGCCCAATGGCGTTTGATGGGCCTGAATGGTCGGACTAGGAGGGTTTGGAGGCTGCTCGGGGGGGAGGGGAGGCTGGTGCACTGGCCCGCCTGCTGGCCTCGAAACCACAATGGTTGTTTCCACATACCAGGCTGCAGAAAGGTTGGGTAACTTGCTGCGTCTCATGGCTCTGGGTGGTACATAGCGGGGCATCCCTTCCGTAGCTACGAAAGGGCAAAAAGCAGACTGCGCAGAGCAGGTGGAGAGTCCCAAGGACTTGGCCGTAGCCCACAAGTCCTTGAAACGCTCTAGAGCGTTGTCTGCTTTGTCGCCAAAAAGGCGATGGCCATCAAAGGGCATATCCATCAAAGTGTTCTGGACATCCCCTGGAAAGGCAGTGGACCTCATCCAGGCTTAGCGATGAAGCACTACTGACGTGGAAGCGGTTCTGCCCTGGGTGTCGGTGGTGTCCAGCCCATAACTTATTGTAAACTTCGCTGCATCCCTCCTGGCCGCAACAGCCTGAGAGAGCACTGCCTGGACCTCCTCCGGACACTGAGGCAGCACTTGCGCCACCGTATCCCACACCAAGTGGGAATAACGGCTCAAGGGACATGCTGTATTTACGGACCGCAGTCCTAAGCTGGCGGAAGAGAACATTTTCTTACCAAGGTGGTCCAGCTTCTTGGATTCCCTTTCCAGTAGAGCAGTAGGGAAAGCGCTTTTGGAAGTGGAGGCTTGGACTACCAAGCTCTCCGGGGTGGGGTGTTGTGAGAGGAAAGTGGGGTCGCCCTGAGTTGGGCGGTGGCATTGGGCTAACATCCTGTCCATGGGAGCCCACGTGTTGGTCCTGGACCACGTGTCCAAAAGGACGACGGTGAGGGCCTCATTAAATGGCAGCAGGGTCACCAAAGAGCCGGTTGAAGCACCTCTGTCAGGAGGTTAGTCTTGACCGCCACCAGAGGAAGCTCGAGGTTGAAAGCCTCAGCCACCTACGCAACAGCACTGCGTATGATGCTCGCTCCTCCCTAGCCACGGTAGGAAGAGACAACATGCCACGGTCAGGAGAAGTGAAGAGACAACTGGCAGTCCCTCTCTCCAGTCCTGGTCAGAACCTAGCTGGTCAGTTAAAGGGTCACCTGACCCCTCCCAGTCCCCCTCCTCATTGTCTGGATGCCACTCAGGTTGAAATGAGGCTCCAGGAGTGAACAGGGGCACAAAAACCCCACTTGGCACCGGGACCGGCGTCGGACGCCGCCAGTCCGGCTCTGCGTCCATGTCGAGATGGAGGCCGCGGTCAATGCCGGCCTGAGGGATGACGGGCATTGAAAGCGGTAGTGGTGCCATCAGAAGCTGCGCCGGTAGAGACGTAACGAGGTCAACTGGCGCCGATCCGATCCAGGCATGGATCCAGGTCAACTGGCGCTGATCCGGATTCAAATAAGAAATTGGTACCTTGGTTATACGGTATGTATTATAATTTGAAATAATAAGGAATAAAGTTAAAGTACTCCCTATATTAGTGTTTATATCACTGTGACCACACTAAGTAATTTTATCTCTTTTATATAGCCTCCTCTCTCATCGTGACCCACAGACACGTAAGTGGTTGTTACCAAATGATTTTTATTATTTATTTTTATCAAGTAAGAAAATTTATATATTTCTCATTTCTGATTTCAAAACACGTTTGTATATACAAATAGTTTTTACATATATACAACAGAATAGAAGCCCTTTGTTTCGAGTTAGGATGTCTCACCAAACCCTTAAACAGACATTCCTATTGAGATCACGCAGACTCATATGAGGAAAACAATTAGGTGGAAATAATTTAACCCAATGTCTTAAAGATCCCTCAACACACTATTCAAATTAATCAGAATTATTTATATGTATCTGCTGTCTCTGTATGGTCGACGCGTTTCAGCCAATCAGTTCTGGCCTCTTCAGGACTAGGGCTATTCACAATCCATCCGGTATTAAAGTCGAGAACCCTTATCAACTTTTTCATGGGCTCTTTTAATATGTGAAAATACTATCTGCGCACTCGGCAATCCAAGCAATGATAATATTGCTATGTCCGTAAGCCTCACGACTTCAGCATTCAGCTCGCGCTCCAAGCGCCTCTTTGAATTATTTCTAATTTGCTCAATCACGGGTGAAAGCCTCAGCAGTGCGCGTTCCTCTCTCCCCGGGGTTCAGCTCGTGCTCACAGCGCCTCTTTAATTATTTCTAACTGCTCAATCACGGGTTGAAAGCCTCAGCAGTGCGCGTTCCTCTCTCCCCGGGGTCGAAGATTCTACTATTCTCGTGTACGGGAATTGCTCAACGCTGTATGTTTCTCTGTTTTAAATTCGGGCAGCAATGAAAAACAGGCATGGATCCAAGGGGGGTCTGTGGCGCCGAGGCCGGAGACCTAGGCCCCCAAACCAAGTATGCGGGGCCCAAAGGCACGACGACAGGGTCGGTCCATCCAAAGATGGTATGCATCGCCTCGTAGACCATATAGAACATATGAAGCTAGGCGAGAGTCGCTCCAGGTTCCGGTAAGGTAGGGAAACTGAGTTGACTCTTCGGGCTCCAAGCGAGGAGCCGCGGGAAGGGCACCACCAGCGTGCCTCGTTGGATCGGCCGAACGGCGAGGAGAAGTCAAAGAGCGACGTTGCTTCTTCGACTTCTTCTCATGCTTCGACACGACCCCAAGTGAGAAGACTTCGAAGATTTGGAAGCGGAATGGTGATGGCGCCAAGACCAGTCCCTCAACCTCTCTCTCGACTGGGACCTCAAAAGGCAAAGAGCCGACTACCGGTGCTCAAGCAGCTTTCGGGACCGTTCCCACAAATCTTTCGGCGCCATCGCCCGGAAGTCGGAGCACGACTTGGGGTCGTGGTCCCGCCCCAGGCAAAAAAGACACATGTGGTGCGGATCCGTCACCAACATTATGCGATGACAGGAACTGCATGCCTTGAAGCCGGGCATCTCCCATGCACCGTCGGAGTCGAAGACTTCAAAAAGAAGTCGACAAAAGTAGAGAAAAAGTTAGTCAAAAAATTACTTAGGTACCGCTCTCCTGGATCTGCGCAAGGGCGGCGTCTAAGTAGCTGCTGCGATGTCATTTTTGCGACCACGACGCCGACTGACGCCACCTTACGACACGCAGAGGTACTGCGGAGGAAAAATTTTCCGGATCCAGTATGAAGCCTGGTGGTAATCCTAAGGTAAGGAATCTATAACTAATGTGTTTCTTTCAGATTACAAGACATTAAACAAAGTCTTGTCAAACAAGACCTTGAATTATGTGGAAAATTCACTTGTCAAACACGCCCTTCATCACAGATCCTGATGAATGGTTTAAATATCTTTTTGCAATGTGCTACGAGGTGTGCAGCTGCAAGTTTATCAATAACAAAACCGCAACAGTGTGTTTGAAATACACAAGACTACCCCACAACTTGTAACAATATAAAGATCTTCATATCCTGTTTTGCAACAACTCATGCTTGTTCAGAGCTTTACTATGTGATAGATAAACTTCAGGAATGGTGTCTTTATCAGGATACAGACTCTGTTATGTTTTATTGAGCAAATTAGAGGATGCAGATCCCCAACTCGGTGATTATCTAGGCAATATGACCAGCGAGCTAGAAAAGGATGAGTACCTAGGTAATTTGGGCCCAAGAACTATATTTACAGAAATTCTAACAATGTACTATGTACGAAAGTCAAAGGCATCACCTTAAATGTAAACAACAGTGTCAAAATCAATGTGGACAGTCTAAAGGATCTGTTGAATAAATACTCTACCTCTAGCTACTGTGAAAATGATAAAACAATTGTTGTATAACAATCTAGCATATTCAGGTCCAGAAAATAGTGGAAAATTACAACCTAACCAATGCATAAAACCTTGCATGCAGTGTTTGATAATAGGGTCCTGACTGGAGACTACAAAACCCTAACGTACGCTTACTGAAGGTGCATTAGAGTCTCACAAACTGGACTATAGACACAAGGTTGTAGCACTCGTTCTCCTGCATTTTAGCATGCCGTCAATTTGCAGTAAAGTCTATTTTATAAAGAAACTGTTAGAAAATGCTCCCATTGTTTATCCAAAACTCCTAACAATATTTTGGCTTTATTCGTGTTGGCAAAATCTTTATACAGAACTATCCCTGAGGTTTCTACACATCAAATTTAAAGAAGGCATACCGAATAATCTCAACGAAGATGCATTGTTACCTACAGGCCTTGTAAACACGGAGATTGTAGACGGCCTTAAGAACGAAGGTGGGGATCACCCTGAGATAGAAAAAACTTTTACACAATATTCACACCAGCGCAATCTAAGCATATGGTACATCATACTGAATTTGTTTTAGAAGGGTAAGAGCAGTCGTTCTATAGCTCTTCACGCCTCATACCTAGTTTTATTTTAAAAAAAACACAGAGACAAACAACAGATATCCATTAAAGATAAACAGAAATACCCTAGTAAGGATAAGTTACTTAACTGTAATCCTAGTTCTCTTCCAGGGGTATACTCATCAAAGTCATGAGCACTGAATAGTCCCGCCCACGTGCGGGACCCCGGAGCAATAGCCAATAATATGCATATATCTACATATATATATATATAAATACACATAAAAACACCCATATATATATATAGATAATATGCATATAAACATACATATACAGCCTGAAATACACCATACTAGGCTAAAAAACTGCTATTATTGCATGTAACACTTTTACATTTGCTAAATAAAGACATATATATTACATTATATGATAATGTAAAGAAGAAACACTGCTCTGGGTTTCTTTGAAACACACAAACTTTATTTTCAAAGGTAAAAACAGGCAGGATCATAGAGGCAGATTTAGCCTAGATAGGCTGCATAGTAACAATTGAAAAACTTGGCGCCGTGCCTTTAAGACCTCCATGAGCCTCCAGGTTCCCATCATTTACCACAGGTGACAGTTAGGTCAGTTCTTTTTGGACGGCGTATAACAGTGTAATCACAGCATGGGTAACATGTAAAAATAGACAGTCCTGGTATTCGTCCGGGGAGGAGGGCGGGTTGCTTATGACTTTGATGAGTATACCCCTGGAAGAGAACTAGGATTACAGGTAAGTAACTTATCCTTCTCTTCCAGAGGATACTCATCAATAGTCATAAGCACTGAATAGAGTAGCAAGCCATCCCATACCCTGCGGACGAATACCAGTCTCTGTAAACAGTATACTAATAAACATTACCCAAACAAATTCCTCAGGGATGCTTGACCAACTTGAGCATCTGCCGGAGTATCAGAATCAAGGCAGTAATGGCGTGCAAAAGTATGGACCGAACGCCACGTAGCTGCCTTACAAATCTCATGAATAGGAACATTTTTAAGCATTGCTATTGTAGCAGCTTTTCCTCTAGTGGAATGCGCTCTCGGCTTGCCCGAGAGCTGTTTCCATGCCAACTGATAAGATAACATAATGCATGACACAATCCATCTAGAAATGGACCTCTTAGATGCAGACAAGCCTGTATTCAGAGGGCTATAGTTCACAAACAAATGATCAGACTTTCGAACACTCTTGGTCTTGTCAAGATATAATTTCAGAACTCTTTTTAAGTCCAAAGAGTGTAGAGCTTTCTCAGCTGGAGTGTTCGGACTAGCAAAAAACGTAGGCAGTGTAACTGACTGGTTAATGTGAAAATCCGAGACTACCTTATGAAGGAATCTCGGATGAGTGCGAAGCACCACTCTATCCGCATGTAAAACGAGATTAGGTTCTGTAGAACAAAAAGCCTGTATCTCGCTCACCCTGCGCGCAGAAGTGATAGCTACTAGGAAGGCCACCTTCCACAACAGATGTTGAAGGGACGCCTTATGAATAGGTTCGAATGGAGTACCCATCAATTTGGGCAAAACCACATTCCGCTCCCGAGGAGGAGAGGGAGCCCGCACCAGAGGGTAAACTTTCTTGAGACCCTCCAGAAAATCCTTTACCACTGGCATTTGAAAGAAAGAAACCTGAGTGGGGGACTTTCGATATGCTGTTATTGCTGCCAGATGGACCTTTATAGAAGAATACTGTAAACCTGCTTTGGCCAAAGAAAGAAAGTATGGTAACAGTACCTGTTCTTGACCTCGAATCAGGTCATGACCTTCAGCAACACACCACATGAAAAAACGCTTCCACTTGAAAGCATACGACTTTCTTGTAGAAGCTCTCCTCGCCTCTCTCAAAATGTGCATACAGTCCTGCGAGAGGCCTAAATGTCCATATTGGACGAACTCAGGAGCCACACTGCTAGCTTCAGGTTGGAATGGAACAATCTGCCGTTCTCTCTGGTCAGCAGATCCGAACAGCAAGGCAGCCTCCTGTGCGGTACTTTGGACAGACACAGGAGTACCACGGGTACCATCATTGGCGTGGTCAATCCGGAGCCACCAGGATCATGTCTGTCTTGGACTTGTACAGTTTCTTGATCACCAAGGTAATGAGTGGAATCGGTGGAAAAGCGTAGAGTAATGTCTCTGACCAGTCCATCCATATAGCATTCCCCTTGGACCCTCGTTGTGGGTATCTGGACGCGAAGACGATGCATTTTGCGTTTTCGGCGTCCGCAAAGAGATCGATTTCTGGTGTCCCCCAAGCCTGGAAGACATCTCTTATCACTTCTTCTTTTAAGACCCAGTCGTGTGCTTCTGCGAAGTGTCTGCTTAGGTCGTCCGCTTGGATGTTGAGGACACATGGCAGATGGACCGCCGATATGCTCATACCCCGAGCCAGAAGCCACTTCCAGATTGCTTGCGCTTCGAGCGACAGAGGTCTGGATCTCGTTCCGCCCTGCTTGTTCAGATAGTACATTGTTGTTGTGTTGTCTGTTTGAACAAGCAGGGAGGATGTCTTGATAGCGGGAAAGAAAGCCTTGAGAGCTAGGTGGACAGTTCTGAGTTCCAACATGTTTATATGATACAGTCTTTCTTCTTCTGACCACACTCCTTGAATTTGAAGCGATCCCAGATGAGTGCCCCATCCCTGAAGGGACGCATCTGTCACCAGCGATTGTCTGGGCATGTCCTCCTGGAACGGGACTCCCACTACCAGATGACTCCGCTGCATCCACCATCGGATGGAGATCTGTACTGACTGGGGTATTGACAGTTTTTCCTCCCAACGATTTGAAAACTGGGACCACTGGTCCTCCAGAGACTGTTGCAGAGGTCTTATGTGCAGCCTGGCATTTGGAATGAGGAAAATACATGAAGCCATGGACCCTAGAAGAGACGAGATCTGCCTGGCCGTGGGTCGAGGAGTCTTCAGTAGAGTTTGACACTTGAGGAGAATAGAGGATAGTCTCTCCTCCGAAGAATACGCTTTTGCGTCCTTTGAATCCAGAAGTGCGCCCAGATAGTGTATCCTCTGCGTTGGATTGAGGATAGACTTCTTGAAGTTTACGTGCAGGCCAAGACGCCGCAGCTGATGAATGCAGAGCGTGAGATGTTGCTGAGGCAGAATCGGAGACGCACTCTTTAGAAGCCAATCGTCTAGGTAGGGATAGACGAAAATGTGCTTTTTCCTCAGGAAAGCCGCTACGACTGCCATGCACTTTGAAAAAGTGCGAGGAGCTGACTTTAGCCCAAAGAGCAGAACTGTGAATTGGAAATGGCTTGTTTGAATGCAAAACCTTAGAAACTTCCGATGCTTTGGGGCGATGGGGATGTGAAAATAAGCATCTTGAAGATCTATGGAGCACATCCAGTCCTCTTGATGCAGAAGTGGAATTATTTGATGTAACGCCAACATTCTGAACTTTTCTTGCCAAATGAATTGGTTGAGGCACCTGAGATCTAGTATGGGCCTGAACTCCTTGTTTGGACCTTTCTTTGGAACTAGAAAATATCAGGAGTAAATGCCTTGTCGACGCTGGGTCTTTGGGACCTCCTCGATGGCATTCTTTAGGATTAAGGCAGACACCTCTTGTCTCAAAAGATGAATACGATGGGTCACAGTCTTCTGAGGAAGAATGGAAGGTGGAGGGGACTTGAATCTGATGGCATATCCATTCTTTACAATATTTAGAACCCATTTGTCTATTGTGATGTTTGTCCACTCTTCCAAGCAAAAACAAACACTTCCCCCCACCGGAGTGGGTAACGGGCCCAGGGGAAACAAAAGCTCACTGTTTTTGTTTCTGTTGCTTGTTTCCAGGTGCAGACTGCCTGGAAATGCAACCTCTTCCTCTACCAGGACGACGCTGGGAGAACTGAAATCTTCCCTGATTCTGCTGTGACGACCATTGAGAGGTTTGAACCCTCTGCTGGTTCTGTCTCCTGTCGTACGGATGGTATTTTTTCTTAAAATCCTTCATTTTCTCAAGACCAACAGCTCTCACTGTATCAAGTTCTGTTTTCATTCGCAACATCTCATCGTCAGCAAGAGATCCGAAGATCGATGTTCCGTTAAAAACAGACCTGGTACCAGAGGAAGTAAGGGCCTTGACGTTCGCTTTTTTGTGCAAAGTCTCGAAAATGACCGTTGTCTTGGTGGTAGAGACCGGCATTTGGATATTAAGTTTAGCTGCTCCACGACAGAGAACCTCATTAAAGGTAATCACATCATCAATCGGTGAAATCCTACTCGGAGGAGTTGATGACAGTGTCGGCGAATAGCCCCTCTTCGAATTTGTAGACCTTGTAGAGGATCTAGTATTGCGCCTCCTCGAAGAGTGGCGACGTGATGATCTAGAAGAAGGTGAAGACCGCCTCCTCACTGATGGAGACTTTCTCGGAGGAGTACGCTCACGTCTTCTCGGAGAGTGCACCAACTGATCTTGAAGCAGGTCTTGCAGACACAGGTGACCTGGAATAAGACCTTGGAAGAATAATTTTCCTTATCTTCCACTCTCTAATGTCCCCCAGCCATTGTAGCGAGATATTAGTTGCCGGCTGAACAGGTGAAGGTGCTCTTGAGGACTCTGGAGAGATTTGCACAATCTATAGTCCAGGGGAGGAAGAGGAACTCCCAGAAGACACAGTAAGAACCTTAGACAGGTCTTTAGACACCGTCCTAGGCTTCTTAACTGCAGGAGACGCCGACAACGACCTCCTCGGCGGCAATCTCCTCAACGGCGATCTCCTCGATGGCGTTTTCCTAGGCGACGACCTCCTCGGCGTCGACTTCCTCGGCTAAATCTGCCTCTATGATCCTGCCTGTTTTTACCTTTGAAAATAAAGGTTGTGTGTTTCAAAGAAACCCAGGGCAGTGTTTCTTCTTTACATTATCATATAATGTAATATATATGTCTTTATTTAGCAAATGTAAAAAGTGTTACATGCAATAATGGCAGTTTTTTTAGCCTGGTAGGGTGTATTTCAGGCTGCATATGTATGTGTATATGCATATTATCTATATATATATGGGTGTTTTTATGTGTATTTATATATATGTAGATATATGCATATTATTGGCTATTGCCCCGGGGTCCCGCACGTGGGCGGGACTAATTAGTGCTTATGACTATTCATGAGTATCCCCTGGAAGAGAACACCCAGTTTTTGTTGTACGCCTTTAACAATGCTACTCAGAAACCACACAGTTTCTTACTGGTAGACTTAAAACCCAATACTCTAGAAGACTACAGACTACATGCATCTATTTTCCCACCTGATGGACGCTTACACACTTAAAACCAAGCCCAAAGCCTATGGACAGAATCCTTAAATATTCCTTAAATAATCCTTTAATATTCACACTCTAGACCTTATAATACCAGATACTGACCATGTCGGTGCGTCTTCGCCGTGATCTACCCCTCCTAAAAATGCTAGTCGCAGCTAACCCCCAGCAAAGAAAGGCCATGGTGTGTGCCGCTTTGGATGATTTAGTGGCTGCTGTTTCAGAAATCGCTTTAAACACCCTAAAAGGTAATGTATATCAGAGCACCAGTTCCTTGTTTTGAAGAAGAAGTGGCACCTTATCAAGAAGCTCAGTAATAAAAGGGCATCCCTCATGTCTAAGAAGAAACTGGTAAAGCAGGCAGGAGGTTTTAGAAGTTCTTTGTTGGGCATAGCTATACTTCTAAACATCAGCCTCCTTACCAGGTACTGCTGGATTATGCCCAAAATATGTACTTGGTATCATGGCAGCAGCTGGAACAGTTGGGGAAGTCTACGGGTGATGCCTGGGATATCTGGAAAAATGTGACACAGCGCCTGGATGCCGAGATGAAAGAAATTTTAACCATACTGATTGCAAACCTTACCACAAAGCAGGTCTTTACACCAGCACACTTCAAAACATTACACTTCAAAACATTAAAAAATATTACAGGAAGTGGAATGCTGAAACAAACTGGATGACTCACATGCCCCTGCCTCTGAACAGCCTCCACCACCCCCTACAACGCCTCACAAACCACTGCCATCCTCAAACATCATTGTAGAAGAACTTAAAAAAAATATAAGTCAAAGGTACAGAGGGGCCGAGCAATTATGCTAATTAAAATGTCAGTTTCAAATATGTCACAAAACAGTAATAAATATACTCAAGCTCAGCCTTAGAGTATGTCCAGCACCAGAACTCACCACTTGCAGGTTACTGCAACACACTGTCATAGAGCATAATGGAAGCAAGGCGTTACAATACCATCCCATAGAAAGTAATGTTAACTAAACAAAGCTTGCTCCGAAGTCTCTGGCACCTCCTCGCTCATGAAAAGGTGGAATACAAACTAAGAGGAGACGTAACTCGGTAAACAAATATGGGATTCAGGTTACATTATCTAAATGAGGATAGTAGAGGCCTCTACAGTCCTACAAGATTACAGCTCTGGGTTTATTGGACATTGGCCAATAGCCACTTTAACAGAGGACAGTACGCCTGAAAAAATAGAGGGGGAGGAACATGGTCTCACAGATGTTCACTCAATGACTGTCACTGGGGTGAAGGGAAGGCAAGAGGGCGGAGGGTCAGGTTGGGAAGGTAATTGTTGGGTAGAAGTTAAAACGGGAAAGCCTGATTGAAGTTCTGTACTTATTTTTCAAAACACAATAAAAACTATAGAAACCTTAAATATATTTACATTTAGGGCATGGTAAGACAATGCAATTTGCTAAACGTAACATGTTTTTTGTGATAAACTTGGTCACAAGTAGTCAAGGACTGCACTTTACAACTAAACCAGGTCTACTGTCAGAATACAAAGTGATCTTTCTAATTTAAGAAAGCTAATGGTGTTTTGGTTGGGAGTTTGACAATTACCTTTCCAATCAACCTTCCATTGGTAATGGGACGAACTCCTCCGGCTTGATCCTGGATAAGAAAAAAAAAACAGAAAAGGAGATGTCTGACTTGCGTGTTTGCAGCTCGTCACTTCCTTTGGATAAAGATCAAATACAGCTGGTCACTTTCCAGTGCCAATAGTGGAATTTGCATCTTCATGCAGTATATCACCAGAGCCTCTAGGACACAAGACATTGAGCAATGGCCTGATGTATGATTGCACCAACTGGAAGCAATTACACTTACCTGCAATGTGAATTCGCCTTGCTGTATGGTCATTTCAGATCTCTAAAGGTTGGAGGGCAGCGCAACTATTAACAAACCAAACAATGGAATTTGGCAGGACTTTGCAGGTGAAGGCGTGGTGGCTGTGCACACAATGAAAGCACTGGAATATTTCATGGGTGCCCTTTCCGAACCTACAAGGGGCATTTGGGTTGTCCAAGGGGCAGTGTGGGCCTAGGCAGGGTGGAGAGGATTGTCTTTTGAGCTTTACAGCCTTGGGTCATCAGACTCCTGGTCTTATCATTAAGGACACAGCTTCTGGATAAATGACAAAGTCTTACATCAGTAATCTTCTGATCCGGGCCAACCCTTACACAGAGTTAGCTTGGCAGATTTTAAAAGTCTGCAACGGAGAAGGGCTGAAACAAAGGGCTTCATTTACAAACTCAATTTGAAGTACCTGAGAAATACCATGTGGTATTTCTCAGGTACAAGAAAATGCTGTTCACTAACCTACTCACAGACCCCTCAGACTCCGCCTCTACTACCTGCTCTGTGCAGAGCACAGGACTACGGACACGTAGGTTTATATTTTTGTAGTAAATGTGGGTGAGAAGGGAAGTACTTACACACAAATGGGAGCCAGCTGTAGGAGAGGGAATAAAGAGGGGGTTAGAGAAGCAATTACAAATGCAAACATTGTTACTACAACCAAAGACATAACAAAACAGCTGGAAATATATTCTCCAGCTCAGCCATGGAGTGCGACCAACACCACACATGGCCAATTACAGGTTACTGCAACACCCTGCCATATATTGTAATGGAAGTAGGAAGTTAAACTAACATCCCGTGGGAAGTATTGTCAACTAAACAAAATTGGCTCCAAAGTCTCAGGCACCTCCACGCTCATGAGAAGGTGGCATACCAAGTACGAGGAGATACAACTGGTGAACATAATGTGGGCTGCGTTACCTAAATGAGGATAACCAAGGTCTCTACTGTCTGACAAGATTACAAGCTGTAACAGAACTCATACACTCAATGGCTTTCACTGGGGATGAAGGGAAGGGCAAGAGGGCAGAGGGTTAGGCTGGGAAGGAGTTTTTGGTGTATAATTTAAGATGGGACAGCCCAATTGAAGTTCTGTACTTATTTTTCAAAAGGCAATAAAAACTATTAAGACATTAAATAAATTTACATATTAACATTTAAGACATAGAAAGACGATATAATTTGCTAAACGTAGCTTTTTTGGTGATAAAGTAGGTCACAAGTAGTCAAACGCCACACTTTACAACTAAACCAGGTCCACTGTCAGAACTCCAAGTAATCTTTCTAATTTAAGACAGCTAATAGTGTTTTTGTTGGGAGTTTGACTTTGGTTTGTGAATTACCTTTCCAGCCATTCTTCCGTTGGTGATGGGACAAACTCCTCCGGCTTGATCCTGAGTAAGAAAAAAAAAGAAAAGGAGATGTCTGACTTGAACTGTTTGCAGCTCGTCACTTCCTTTGGATATATCAAATACAGCTGGTCAATTTCCACTGCTCAGTAGAGAGATTGGCATTTTCATACACTGTATCACCAGAGCTCCCAGACACAAGATATTGAAGAATGGTCTGGCACATATTTGAATCAAACTGGAAGTAATTACTCTTAAGTGCATTGTGAATTCCCATTGCTATATCACCATTTCAGACCTATAGTGGGCAGGAGGGCTGTGCAACTATTAACAAACCAAAGGAAGGAGTGTGCCAGTCTCTGCTGGTGAGGGTGAGCTGGTTGGGCACACTATGCAAGCACTGGAATATTTCACAAATGCCCTTTACAAATCTACATGGGGCTGTTGGGTTGTCCATGGGGCAGTGGGGTCCCTTGCAAGGCGAAGGGTACTGTCTTGTGAGCTTTGACAGCCTTGGGTCATCAGACTCCATCAATAAGCTCACCGCTTCTGAATAAATGGCCAGTTCTTACATCATTAACCGTCTTATCTGGGCTGGGCCTTACATCGCTTTAGCCTCTTAAAGTCAACGATTACTTGCAAGAAGAGAGGACAGAGGCAGATGCTGCGTAATCATCAGCAGCGCTGATTTGTGGGAGATTTTAAAATTCTGCAACGGAGAAGGTCTGAAACAAGGGCTTCATTCTTAAACTGTAATTTGAAGTGTGTGAGAAATACCCCAGTTCTACTACGTTTAGTAGAATGTGAGTAATACCACAGTAGTATTACATTTTGTAGTGTGTGAGTAATGCACAGTAGTATTACATTTTGTAGTATGTGAGTAATGCACAGTGGTATGACACTTTGTAGTATATAATGAAACTGTAATATTAAATTTTGTAGTGCGTGAGTAATACAACAGTAGTATTACTCTTGTACTACAAAATTCTATGCACTAATCTACTCACGGATACCTTCACCACTGCGACTACTACCTTTTCTGTGTAGAGCTCTTTGGACATGTTGGTCTATATTTTTGTAGCAAATGGTGGTAAAACAAGGGGAGTAGCTGCAAAAAGGGGATTACTTACACATAAATGGGAGCGGGTGTACGAGAGGGACTAAAGAGGGTTTTAGGAAGGGATGTAAATTCAAACATTGTTACTACAGCCAAAGATATCACAAAACAGTAATAAATATACTCCAGCTCAGCCTTGGAGTACGTCCAACACCACACATGGCCACTCACAGTTTACTGCAACACGCAGTCATAGAATGTAATGGAAGTTAAAAATAAAACCCATAGGAAGTAATCTTAGTTAAACAAATGTGGGTGCAACGTCTCTGGCACCTCCTCGCACATGAGAAGGTGGCATACCAACTAAGAGGAGACGCAACAAGTTAACAAAATGTGGTACCCAGTTTTACATTATCTAAATGAGGATAACCAAGCTTCTACTGTCCTACAAGGTTACGAGCTCAGGGTTTAATGGACATTATATAAGACAGAGTGTATATATATGATTATTGATAAAGATGGATTTATAAAGCCTTTCCCATTGAAACGTGTCAACGCTATATTTTGGTACACAATCCGTTCATCGGACATTGGTGAAAGAAAGCTAATTACAGATTGCATATGTCCATGCCTGTGATAATATGTTAGGACGGATGTGTAAACTGTTAAGACTGATTCTTTTATGTCTAGCTTTTGGTCCTTTCACTCTTTATATGTTTTCATGCCATTTGTGATTAATCTTTTTTAAATATTGTGTTTTTATTAATTTCTGTGATATTAAATGTATGGATTGATGAGCTTTTAAAGAGAAAAACATTTTTATGCTAACAATAAATATATGTGATATAATTTTTACATAAATTGTTGAAGTTGTTTTCCCTGTTACATATCGTTCAATCTTGGAATGTGTGTATAATGAGGAGAGTGTTAGGGTATGTGTGATATCTGAGAATAGATAATACAACCTACCCAAGGGGATCCTTCTTTTCTCACTGATTAAGTGCCCTATTCCTTTTGGGTTTCAAGGGGCCCCTCTTTTTTCTAAACGTTGTAGTAAACTAGGTCACAAGTGCTTAAGGAGTGGACAGCACTTTAATGACTAAAGCAGGTGCACTGTCAGAATACCAAACGATCTGTCCACTATAGAAAGGTAAAGGTGTTGTGGTCTAGAGTGTAGCTCCGGGTAAATAATTAACTTTCCAGCCGCAATTCCTTCGAGCTTGTTACTTGCTTTAGATATAGATGGAATACAGTTGGTCACTTTCCACTGCACAGTAGTGGGAATTGCATCTTCATGCTGTACATCACCAGAGCTCAAGGACACACATATTGAACAATGGCATGACATATGATGGTACCAACTGGAAGCAACCACACTTACCTGCAATGCAAATTCCCCTTTCTGTATTGTCATTTCAGATCACTGGAGGGCTGCGCAACTATTAACAAACCAAAAGATGGAATGTGCCAGGCTATGCTTGTGAGGGTGAGCTGGCTGAGCACACCATGCATGCAAGTGAATGTTTCACGCGTGCCCTTTACAACCCTACAAGGGGCAGTTGGATTGTCCAAGGGGCAGTGTGGACCCTGGCAGGGCAGAGGGTATTGTCTTCTGAGCTTTACAGTCTTGGGTCATCAGACTCCTGGTCTTATCATTTAAGTCACTGCTTCTGAATGTACCACTTGCCAAGTCGTACATCATTATTCTTCTCATCTAGGCCTTACACCACGTTAGCCTCTTAATCAATCAAATTAACTTTATTTCGGTTTGTTTAAGAACCATAAAAGTACATCAAATAATGAAAAATACATTTACAATAATAAAATAATACACAATTCATTCTCATTTTGAATAAAAGCAGTTAGTATGTGGTTTTTAGGGTGATGGGAAAAAAAACACTACAGCAAGAAAGTGCATTGATTAAATATTTCAGAACGCAGTAGAAGCATGATCTTGCTGAGTTAGAGTAGCTTAATACTACTGAGTCAATCTCCGTCTAATTAGCCACATTGAAAACAAGAATTTAGAAATAGCAGTAACTATTAGTGTATTAGTATCGGATTTTAAAATTCTAAAAAACTCTACATGGTTCCTGACTCCTAGGTTCTTACATAGCTGTAAAATCCATTTTTTCCTGCTAGCAAAATAAGCAGGACAAAACAATATCACATGGATTAGGGATTCATTTGGATCGTTGCAGCCTGGGCAAGGGTGAACTGGACCCGCTTTCCATTTTTTAGTGTAAGAATGGAGGGGTAGTGTGCCATATCTAAACTGTAGATACAGTTTTTTTGCTAAAACAGGTTCTATGCTGTCTAATTCCTTCTCAAAGCTGTAGGTATTTTTAAAATCCAAAAAGGTGTCGGTGAGACTAGAAGACCTGGCTGAACGAAGGACCTCTTCTAAGTTGTAATATTTTATAGACTCAGCCAGGGTTTTCTTAGAGATAGATTTGCATGTGTCCTCCGGGTTGGACCAGAGGTTCTCCATGCCAATCCTGGACGCCTGCTCCCTTATAAAGGATAACCACTTTATCCTCCCTACACTCGGGCGTGCCATCACAGTCTTCAATTCCTCTCTATAACACGCACGCTCCGGGACGCTCCACAGTCTGCGCCAATAAAGGAGCGGGCGTGAAGCAATAGCTTCTGCAATGGGTCTCAAATTTAAATCCAGCCTTAGAGGAACAAGAGGAGTGTTTTTTGGTAAGGAGAGGAGATGCCTAATAAAGTTATTCTCTGTTGTACTAATCTCACTCGCTGGACAGTGGCCCCAGAGTTCAGCTCCGTAGAGGGTAGCTGATCTGGTTTGGACTTTATATATTTCCAGTGGAACACTGACTACTTTATGGACACAGGACTTCTGCACCTTGAGGATCCCACCCGTGGACTGAGAAAGGGCTAAATTAGCCTTGGTCATTTGAGTAGCCCAACTCATTTTATCGTTTAAGGTCAGACCTAGGTAAGTGAAATTATTTACCCTTTCCAGAGGTCGTCCATCCATTAACGGGCGTGGGCAATTTATTGTATTGGCATTGAACACCATATACTTAGTTTTGTCTATATTAATCACCAAATTCCTGTTCCTACAGAATTTGGTGAATTGGTCTAACACCCGCTGCATCCCCATAGGTGTTTTCGAGAGGAGCAGGGTGTCATCCGCAAACATAAGTGCAGGGAATTTACCACCAGCTAGATTAGGAGCGTCAATATTATGCACACTGTTTAGATCGTCAACAAGGCCATTTAAAAAAAGGGAAAATAAGGTAGGGGCAAGTACGCATCCCTGCCTAACTCCCTTCTCAATAGGGAAAGCTCTCGTCAGCTGGCCATATTTGCCATAACGTACCTTTGCATAGGTTCCTTCATGGAGTCTTTTAAATTGGTGACATAAGTAGGGTGGGATGCCCATTGTTGTTAATATACTCCATAGTTGGTTCCTGTCCACCATGTCAAATGCGGATTTGAGGTCCACAAATGTCAGGTAGAGACTACCCCCTTCCATGACCACATGCTTCCAGTATAATACCTGAAGCCGTAGTAGTTGGTCAATGGTAGATGTTTTGGCACGGAACCCTGCTTGCAGATGGGAGAGGATGTTGTTCTCACTAATCCAATCTTGCAAGCGCTGCAAAAGTAGTTTGGCGTAGATTTTTTGGGTGACATCGATAAGACTGATTGGCCTATAATTTGATGGATCCAACGGTGATCCCTTTTTATAAATCGGGATGATTTCGGCCCCCAACCAAGTATTTGGAATCTCTTGACCGTCTAGAATAGCATTAAATATGACGGTCAGGTAGGGGACCCAGATCTTCGGCTCTTCTCTAAAAAGATCACCGGGGATCTTGTCCAGCCCTGTCAACGCTATATTTTGGTACACAATCCGTTCATCGGACATTGGTGAAAGAAAGCTAATTACAGATTGCATATGTCCATGCCTGTGATAATATGTTAGGACGGATGTGTAAACTGTTAAGACTGATTCTTTTATGTCTAGCTTTTGGTCCTTTCACTCTTTATATGTTTTCATGCCATTTGTGATTAATCTTTTTTAAATATTGTGTTTTTATTAATTTCTGTGATATTAAATGTATGGATTGATGAGCTTTTAAAGAGAAAAACATTTTTATGCTAACAATAAATATATGTGATATAATTTTTTATATAAATTGTTGAAGTTGTTTTCCCTGTTACATATCGTTCAATCTTGGAATGTGTGTATAATGAGGAGAGTGTTAGGGTATGTGTGATATCTGAGAATAGATAATACAACCTACCCAAGGGGATCCTTCTTTTCTCACTGATTAAGTGCCCTATTCCTTTTGGGTTTCAAGGGGCCCCTCTTTTTTCTAAACGTTGTAGTAAACTAGGTCACAAGTGCTTAAGTAGTGGACAGCACTTTAATGACTAAAGCAGGTGCACTGTCAGAATACCAAACGATCTGTCCACTATAGAAAGGTAAAGGTGTTGTGGTCTAGAGTGTAGCTCCGGGTAAATAATTAACTTTCCAGCCGCAATTCCTTCGAGCTTGTTACTTGCTTTAGATATAGATGGAATACAGTTGGTCACTTTCCACTGCACAGTAGTGGGAATTGAATCTTCATGCTGTACATCACCAGAGCTCAAGGACACAAATATTGAACAATGGCATGACATATGATGGTACCAACTGGAAGCAACCACACTTACCTGCAATGCAAATTCCCCTTTCTGTATTGTCATTTCAGATCACTGGAGGGCTGCGCAACTATTAACAAACCAAAAGATGGAATGTGCCAGGCTATGCTTGTGAGGGTGAGCTGGCTGAGCACACCATGCATGCAAGTGAATGTTTCACGCGTGCCCTTTACAACCCTACAAGGGGCAGTTGGATTGTCCAAGGGGCAGTGTGGACCCTGGCAGGGCAGAGGGTATTGTCTTCTGAGCTTTACAGTCTTGGGTCATCAGACTCCTGGTCTTATCATTTAAGTCACTGCTTCTGAATGTACCACTTACCAAGTCGTACATCATTATTCTTCTCATCTAGGCCTTACACCACGTTAGCCTCTTAAAGTCAACGATTACTTGCAAGAAGAGAGGACAGTGGCAGAATAAACATAATCATCAGCAGCTCTGATTTTGGGGAGATTTTAAAAGTCTGCAACTGAGAAGGGCTGAAACAGAGGGCTTAATTCACAAACTGCGTTTTGTAGTATGTGAGTATTACCACGGTACTATTACATTTTGTAGTGCATAAGTAATACAACACTTTCGTCTCTGCCATTACTACCTTTTCTGTGCAGAGTTCTCCACCATATGTGCGGAGCTATCCGGACATGTAGGTCTATGTTTTGTAATAAATGTGGGCGAAACAGGAAGAGTAGCTGCAAAATGCGGAATAATTGCACATACATGAGCATGGGCGGCAGGAGAGGGAATAAAGAGGGGTTTAGGGAGGGATGTGTAAATGCAAACAATATTACGACATCCAAAAATGCCCCAAACCAGAAATAAGTATACTGCATCTCAACCATAGAGTACATCCGTCACCACACATGGCCACTCCCTAGTTAATGCAACACACTCCCATAGTAGTTAAATGGGACCAGAGAGCCAAAGTAACACTCCATAGGAAATAATGTAAACTAAACTAAACTGGCATCAATGTCTATGCACCTCCTTGGTCATGGAAAGGTGTCATACAAACTGAGCGGAGACTCAATTTCTTGAAAAAATTGTGGGACCGCGTCACTGGAATAGCTTGCCTCTCAACCCCATGGAGCGAAGCGCACTCTTCAAGATGTTGAGTCTCCCTTGCTACTAGAACGTCCTGGTGAACTTCACATATCCTATATCCCAAAGGTGGTTTCGGTCCAAGACCACCAGACTTACAACATTTAAATGGGCCGGTAAGAGCCACAGAGTGACATTCAACTTGGCATGAAAATCCTCCTTTGATACATCTATGTGTTCTACCTGGAGGCACAGGTGGTGTCCATCAATGATTGGTTTACCGAAGGTTGGGATGACAGTATCTACCGCTTGAAACTCCACTTAGTGGGTTTTGAGAAACTCCTTGGCCTACCGTATAGAGGCCAATTGCCCCAGTGACTCCATCATGTACTCGAGTGGCGGAGCAATGCTGGAGAGCATCCTTGCGCCTTATCAGGTGAGATTGCCACTTTGAGGGATTGACCCTGCCCCCATATCAGGGCACGTGGCTACAGCAGCTTTCCAAACTTGAGGGCTTTACCCAGTGGAACCGAATAGGAATGACATACCTAGGGGATATACACAAAGGCAATAATTTGCTGTCCTTTCAGGAATTGAAGGATCAGTACATTCTGTCTAACACACAGTTTCTCCACTTTCTTCAGTTGAGGCATGCCCTGCAGCCACACCTTTCCAGGATACCGAACACCCTGAGTATAGACCTCTCCAGGCCAGGCTTCCAATGGCATGCCTGGGGAAGGGAGCAATACCCACGATCTACCGCTCCCTCATTATCCTTGTCCCTCATGGCTTTGATTACCTTTGACAGAAATGGGTGGGCTGGGTGGTCAAGCATAGTGATAATGACTGGAGAGAGGCATGTCTGTCCCTAGGGAATCGGCAATATCCTCATGCCTACGTAAGATCCAGGTGAATTATCTGCATGTGACTTATCTATCTCATATCGCATGCAACGTAAATCTCTACTGCCCATGCTGCCTGCACATGCTGCGCACTCCCTGCTGCTGACTTTTTCCATGTGGCATGGGACTCCCTGGCACTACGATCCTTTTGGGATAGGTGGGCCAGGATATTTCAATGTTTCTGGGATGCTGTACCGACCAGATTTTCGGACCAGATGGAATCAGCCCCTAGGAGCCCCTCTAACCCAGCCGGAACGTAACCACCTCCCTCCTTAGAACGTATTTACAATGGGTATAGACATATGTATGTACATTTCGTACCTAAGGATGGGGAAAATAGCAATAAACATGCATTGGTTTTCTACAATATCCTATTCACACCTACTGGTCTCGCGGCCACTTAGGCCCAGACTGGTCTACCCTGGGACAGGTCTGATTATATACCCTTACGCACTGATCTCCCTCAGTGCTCACTCGACACGCAATCAGGCGCGCCTACACACATGGGCCTGCAGTCCCAGTGCTCTCATTTATACCCGGTCTGCAATCCGGCAGACCTACACACCCCTCTATCTTAGGTGCTCTCACTTATACCCGGTCTGCAATCCGGCAGACCTACACACCCCTCTATCTTAGGTGCTCTCACTTACACACGGCCCACAATCCGGCAGACCTCCACACCGTATCCTTCCGGTGCTCTCATTCACACGCGGTCCGCAATCCGGCAGACCTACACACCATCTATCTTAGGTGCTCTCATTAACGCCGTGTACCAACGACGATCACTTTCCTATGAACACTTAAGGATGAAGTCTTTTATTATCTACTCGGGATAGAACTACGATAATAGAAATTGGTATGGCTTTCCAAATTACAATATGTACCTTCTGCTCCTGGCATCAAATGTTCCCTCTCTCCCTACTTGCTCAGTCACTCCTTACCTGATCGGGATTCGCATCCGTTCATGCAAACAATGTCTGACTAGAAGACCAGGTTACCCTGATTGAACAAGAATACAAGGCACATGTCGGTTCACTAAGAACTGGGGTGTTTTATTACAATAAAAATAAACACAATACTACACAATGTATATGCTGCAAAGAAAAGTAAAGGTTAGAACGCGCGCTTAACAAGGAAAGGGCAGAGATCACTTGGTTAATATGAAGTCGGGGCTCGGCAGTCATCTAGGTTCCCTTCTCGTCTCTGTGTCTTGGCTCGTCTCGGAATCACACCTCAGCAGTCACGGGTACACGTCTGCACCGCTAGGCTCAATCTCCTCTGCTTCCCTCCAAGTCACTGGAACCTTGCTCCCTATTAGCTACCGTCTCTCTCTCTCTGTCTCTGTGCGCTCCGCCCTATTTCTCCTTCAGTCTTTCTCAGAGAGTCTCGGTTTCAAAATCTTTCTCGGACTTCAAAATGAGGATTGTCTGCCTTGAAAATAATTAATGGCATAGATGCTAATGGCTAGCTGCCGCCTACAGACTGACTGACTCATTGCCTAACACTTTCGCTAATATCAAAACCTGTCCCTTCATGGAAAGTTACGGCCAGTAACCTGCCGCCCACCAAATTCTTGTACCTCCCCGTACCAAGGGCACGTTCCCAGCCGGCCGGCCTGGAGTTGTGTCTTCGGAGTGGAGAAAAATACAGTCTTTCGATAAGGGCCAGCCTGAACCGGTTCTCTCCAAGCGAACAACACCTCGAAACTAAAACATTACACTTGACCTAGAAAGCCTCTCAAGCTACCAGGCAGAGAGCGAGATGGAGTCTGTCCCGTTTAAGGCCTACATGGCCCCAAATATGCATAACTCCATGGAAGATATACTAACACTCTTGCAAAAGGATGGATCATCACTAACACTTGTATATCTATCCCCTAGCTTAAGTTTATAAGCCCTGATCTACAGAAAAGGGTACGAAAATGCACTACTGTGCCTCATGGATAGGTCCTACTTATAGTCCTAATCCCTATACTGCAAGGGTAATAGGCTGGAGTCATCTTCCATCATCCTCCCTCTAAAAGAGGGTCGAAAAAGTCGGCTATTACAGATGCCCAATTAATTTTGGCCCCCAGACTGCACTGATAGGGCCTGTGAAGAAGTTAGGGGGGTCCACACTCTGAAAGGATCTTTATTGGGGTGGCATGCATTGTAGTCAAAAGAGATGTTGCCTGCCTGTGGAGCCAACCTACCCCGATCCAGCTGTGGTGCCGATGATTTGAATAGTGCACGCAGCAACAAAAAGTTGATCTATGACGTGTGTGGATGTCCTCTTAAGCATGATAACCTGGCTATCTGGAAAGGTGCAGCCATATTGCCACAAATAAAGAAAGCCAATCTGGACTCATTACTAACTAGCAATTACAGGCCAATTGCTAGGTTGCCCCTCCTAGCAAAAGCAGTGGAAAAAATTATGAACAGCCAGTTAACCAAATTCATACAACAAAATGATTTACTAGATTCATCTCAGTTCGGCTTCTGTCTTGGTCACAGTACGGAGGCAGCACTGATCAAGGCAACAGAAGAGATAAGAGCAATGATGGACATAGGAGGTGCGGCTGTACTTATCCTTCTGGATTTGTCAGCGGCCTTCGATACCGTACATCATGACACACTGCTCCAGAGTCTTGATAAGCTGGGGATCAAAGAGTTGGCATTGTCTCTAATATCATATTTTCTGATAAATAGAAGACAGACAGTGACTCTTGACCAGTTTAAAGCAACACCCTATGTGCTCCCATGTTGGTTCCCCCAGGGCTCCTCACTGAGCCCTTCCTTAATCAATATCTATGTATCTGATCTGGCTCTGTTAGTTCGAAACTTTGGTTTCAATCTAATGTCATACGAGGATGATACCCAGATTGTGATCGCGGCGCACAAACTTTCTCCCTTCCCAGCAACTCAGTTTCAAAACTGTATGAGAGAAATCAGCGGGTGGATGGGAAGACATTGCCTCAAGCTGAATTCGGATAAAACCGAAGTGGTTACCTTTGTGAACCTCCAACTAAGCTGGGACACACATTGGTGCCCAACAGAAATGGGAGAAACACCTATACCAGTAGAAAAAGCCAAACATCTAGGGGTTCTGATGGATAGTAAACTCTCCTTCATCCAACAAACGAATGTGACAGTCTCTGCATCGTTTTATTTGATAAAGAAACTAAAGAAGGTTCTCCCCTTTATTCCCCTTGAAGCCAGACCAGTGATCACCACCATTGTGCTATCGAAGCTGGACTATTGTAATGGTCTCTATCTCAAATTATAAAAAGAACATCTAAAAAAGCTTCAGATGGTGCAAAATGCGGCAGCCAGGCTCCAACTGAACTTACCAACATTTGTATCAGTTAATGAAGAAATCAGAAAACTTCATTGGTTGCCAGTGATAAAACGAATTAGGTTCAAAGCGCTGTGCTTAGCCTACAATGCCCTGAATAACATCGGTCCGGCAGCATTGAAAAACCTTTACTCATGGCATAACCAGGCGGGACAACGGAGTTCCTTCGATGCCAGTCTGATAGTAGTTTCCAGGGTTTGAACGGCGAGATGGGGGGGCCAAACCATAGCCTGCGGTACAGCCAAAATCTGGAACACGCTACCAAAGGAAATAAAAGCTTCCAACTCTCTGGGCTTTTTCAGGAAAATGCTAACGACATGGCTTTTCCAGAATTAAGATAGGTAGGAGCAGGCAGAGTCAGTTCATTCCAGCGCCAAGACACCTCTGGGTAATCGCACGCTATAGAAGTTATAATAACATAATATAACCTAAAATGTGGGGGAAGTGGTGGTGTTTCTATGGATTAACATCATGAAAGGACAGTCTTCCGCCGAGATCGTATCATTTATTGTTGTGACTCTGAATGGTCAGCACTTACTAATTGTAATGTTGGATGGTGCTTACTGCTTAAACAATATAAAGTTGGTACTTAAAAAAAAATGTGGGCCCTAGTGTTACATTATCCAAATAAGGATAATAGAGTTATCTACTGTCCATATAATGTACAAGCTCTGTAAGTATTATTACAGAGGGCAATATGCCTGAATAGGAAGAGGAGGTGGAACATGGTCTAACGGAACTCATGCACTCAATGGCAGTCACTGGAGGTGGGAGAAGGGCAAGAGGGCAGAGGGTCAGGTTGGGAAGGAATTAGGTGGGTATAACTTAAGACAGGGAAGCCCGTCTGAAGTTCTGGACTTATTTTTCAAAACACAATAAAAACTACTCAAATCTTAAATATATTTACTTTTAAGACAAAGAAAGACAATAACATGTTTGTTGTGATAAACTAGGTCACAAGTAGTCCAGGACAGCATTTTACTACTTAACCAGATCCACAGTCAGAACACCAAGGGCCATATGTAGGTAATCTCAATTTACCTATTCTTAAATACCAAATTTTACCGATTCAGTATTTAAGAATGGGTGATGTAGATAATTATTCAGTACATTTTACCGAATCTGTAGGAATCAGTAATTAAGAATCGGTATTTACCGATTCGGTAATTCCCATTTATTCCTATGGGCCCATAGGAATGAATGGGAAGCCATTCAGTATTACCGATTCGGTAAATACCGAATCGGTAATAGGGGGAACATTTTCAAGGGTGGCAGGGTGTTACATTGACACCCTTTTGCACCCCTGAATAGTGCATGGGTGCACATGTGGCACACATACATGCCTGTAGGACATGTATGTCTGCCACATCGCACTGTTGTAAAAGCAAAATAATTGCTTTTTCAAAGGTTTTCGATATTTACCACCAACTTGTAGTTGGTGGTAAATAACGAATCCTTAACTCAGGAATGCTCTAACTTGAGTGCTCCCTACATTACGGATTCGGTAATTTACCGAATCGGTATGTTAAGAATTCGGTAATTTACTGATTCCTTAAATTACCGATTCGGTAAAATGCTGAATCCAGGAATCATGCCACCCACATTTCAAAAGCCAAATACCGGTCGGTAACGGCTGAAATTCGGTAATTTCGGCCGTTACCGACCGGTATTGGCGACCTACATCTGGCCCCAAGTGAATCTTTCTCATTTAAGAAAGATAATGGTGTTTTGGTTGGGATTGTGACATTGGATTCATAATTACCTTTCCAGCCACCATTCCTTTGTTGATGGTACAAACTCCTGCTTGATCCTGGGTAAGGAAAAATAGAGAAATTGAGATGTCTGACTTGCCTGCTTTCAGCTTTTCACTTCGTTTGTCTATAGATCGAATACAGCTGGCCAATTTCCAGTGCTCGGTTGTGAGGTTTGCATCTTCATGCAGTACATCACCAGAGATCCAGGACACAACACAATAAACAATGGTTTGGCATATAGTTGAATCCATTTTGAAGTAATGGCACTTAGCTACAATGCAAATTCCCCATGCTGTTCGTCCATTTCATACCTCTAGAGGACAGAAGGGCTGTGCAACTATTAACAAACCAAAAGATGGAATGTTCCAGGCTCTGCTGGTGAGGGTGGGCTGGCTGGAGACACTATGCAGCACTGAAAGGTTTTAAATGTGCCCTTTACAAACCTACAGTTGGTATTTGGGTTGTCCAAGGGACAATAGGGTCTCAGGCAGGGCCGAAGGTATTGTCTTTTGAGCTTTGACAGCCTTGGGTGATCGGACTCCTGGGGCCACAGTACACATGCAGCACATTTTCATTCATTGTGCTGGGCGCAACAATGTGCCGCATTATGGGGAATGGGCTTCTCCTAGGGCAGCGGTGACCTCATGCTGCCCTGGGGCAGTGCATTCATGTGACATACGTAGTTGCTTTACAGCTGCTCAGTGTTTCACTGTACTGGATCCTCCCCTTGCAGGAAGGTCCAGTCAATGACTGTTCATGCCGGCAATGGGATGACTGGGGGGGGGTCCCTAGGACGCCCTTTACCCCCTGCAAAGGGTTGCTCTCAGGAGGCACACTGTCAGTGCGCCTCCTGAGGGCTTCTTTGCCTCTGCACTGTTGTCTGTAATACGGTGCGGGTGTAGAGACAAAGGGATTTCCTCATTTGCATGGTAGCATAACGTCCCCTTGAAGATAGCGCTGGCACTTTATGTGCACCAACGCTATTGGTATTACAGAAGGGGCCGCCCAAGCATCTAGGGTTCTTTCTGTAAGACCAAAGTGCCTGTAGGTGCGCAAATGCGCACTGCATGCCCGGAACTCTTCATGTAATACGGCCCTGGTCTATCAATAAGGTCACAGCTTCTGAATAACTGACCAAGTCTTACATCATTAATCTTCTCATCTGGGCCGGCCTTGCCCCGACATAGCCTCTCCAAGTCAAGGATTACTTGTGAGCAGTGAGGACAGCACTAGGGGCCAGATGTAGGTGTCCATTTACCGACCGGTAACGGATGATTTCGGCCGTTACAGACCGGTAAATGGTCATTTGAGATGTAGGGGTCCTTTTTTACAGAATCAGTAAATTTACCGAATCGGTAAAATACCAAATCGGTATTTTTACCGAATCGGTAATTTTGAAATGTAGGTGGGACTCTTCTGAGTCGATATTTTACCACCCAATCCAATTGGGTGGTAAAATACCGATTCCAGGTGTGCATGCACATGTGTGAATGCACACCTATGGCATGTGACAGACGGACATGCCCTTAGGGCATGTCTGTGTGCCACATGTCACATATGCTTTAAATCGGGGTAATAGAGGGTGTCAAAGTGACACCCCCTGCACCCTTGCAAAAATCGGTATTTACCGAATCGGTAAATACCGATTCGGTAATGCCCATTGATTCCTATGGGCATTGAATTACCGATTCTTTCTACATCTCCCCCCTTCTATTTTACCGATTCATAAATACCGAATCGGTAAAATTCGGTATTTATGAATCGGTAAAATTAACTTACCTACATCTGGCCCTAGATCAGCATAACCACCAGCAGCGCTGATTTTTGGGAGATTTTAAAAGTCTGCAACTGAGAAGTGCGAAACAGAAGGCTTCGTACACAAACTGCATTTTGCAGTATGTGAGTAATCTCACAGTAGTATTACATTATGTAGTGTGTGAGTAATACCACAATAGTATTACATATGTACCACAAAATGCTATTCACTAACCCACAGCGGACACCTCAGCCACTACTGTCTTTTCTGTGTGGAGCTCTTCGGACATGTAGGTCTACATTTTTGTAGTAATTGTGGGTGAGACAGGATGTAACTGCAAAATGGGGATTACTTAAACATAAATTGGAGCAGCTGCAGGTTTAGGAGTAAAGAGGGGTGTAGTGAGCAACATACAAATGCAAACATTTTTGCTACAGCCAAACACATCACAAACCAGTAATGAATATTCTCCAGCTCAGCTTTGGAGTACGTCCGACATCACACAAGGCCACTCGCAGGTTACTGCAACACACTACCATAGAAGATAATGGAAATAGAGAGTCAAAATAACGCACCATAGGAAGCAATCTTAGCTAAACAAAACTGGCTCCAAGTTCTCGGACACCTCCTCGCTCATGAGAAGGTAGCATACAAACTATGAGGGGATGCAAAAATGTGGTACCCAGGGTTACGTTGTCTGAATGAGGATAACCTGGGCCCCTGTTGTCTGACAAGCGTATGAGCTCTAGGTTTCAATGGACATTGGCCACTAGACGCTAGTAGAGAGGGCAATATGACTGAAAAGGAAGGGGGGGTGGAACTGGTCTAATAGAAGTCATGCAATCAATGATTGTCACTGGAGTTAGGGGAAGGGTAAGAGGGTAGAGAGGGACGCCTGTCTGAAGCACTGTACTTATTTTTAAAATGCATTAAAAGCTAGTGAAAGCTGAAATATATTTAGATACAACATATTTACATTTAAGGCATGGAAATCCGATATAATTTGCTAAATATAACAGGTTTTGTAATAAACTAGTCCACAAGTGTTTAAGGACAGCACTTTATCAACTAAAGCAGGTGCCCTGTTAGAACAACAAACGATCTGTCTACAGGATGGTAAAGGTGTTTTGGTTGGCAGTGTGACCTTAAGTTGATAATTGCCTTTCCAGCCACCATTCCCCTGGTGATGGGACAAACTCCTCCTTGATCCTGAGTAGAAAAAAAAGAGAGAAGGAGATGTGTGGCTTGCCACTTCCTTCAGATATAGATCTCATACAGCTGGTCAGTTTCCACTGCTCAGTAATTAGTGAGATTTGCATCTTCATGCTGAATAGAACCATAGCTCCAGGACACAAAAACTTGCATTGCATCAAATTGGAAGTCATTACTCTTACCTGCAATGCAAATTCCCCTTCCTGTATTACCATTTCAGATTTCTAGAGGGCAGTACAACTATTAACAAACAAAAAGATGGAATGTGCCAGGCTCTGCTGGTAAGGGTGTGCTGGCTGGGCGCACTATGTAGCACTGGAAGGTTTCACGTGTGCTCTTTCCAACCCTTCAAAGGGCTGTTGGGTTGTCCAAGGGGCAGTGTGGTTCCTAGCACCTCAGAGGGTATTGTCTTTTGAGCTCTAACATCCTATGGTGATCAGACTCCTGGTCTTACCGGTAAAGTCACAGATTCTGAATAAATGACCACGTTTTACTTTTTTTTTTTTTAAGTTCAAATAAATTTTTTATTAGGGTAATCAGAATTGTCATTACAAAAAGTAAAATGCAATACAACAGTAGCGATAGGAATAATAAGCTAGGATAACATTATTAAGGTACATCAAAAATAAAAAGCGATGGGGAGAAAGAGGAGAAGGGTAATCAAAAAATAGTAAATGAGGCTTGGGATGCAAGGTGTATACTCGATGAGGCTTTGTTCTTCAGGAGACAGTGCAAATATAAGCTGAAAACTAAGTGTTAAATAAAGAGAGGGAACAAAAGGCAAGTCATGGGGGTTTCAAGACCTCTTGCTGCGATGGGGGAAGGTGAGATGAGCGTTTGGCGCAAACATCCAAGTAAAGGGTAACAGGAAGCCACAACGCATGTCTTTTCGGGGCTAGGGTGATGGGATAAATAAATGCAGTATCTAATCTATGATTAAAACATACATTGAACCACCAAGCTTTAAACGTAATGTCTTTAGAATTCTTCCAGTTAACAGTAATCTGTTGAAACGCAACAGCTAATAGTAAATCAATAATATGAACATTCATTTCAACTTCAGTCCAGGAAGAGGACAGTGAACCGAGGAATATGTCAGTGATAGAGAAGGGGATAGAGGTATGAAAGATAGTATTGATTTGATCCCATACTTTGATCCAGAATGCTTGCGTGTGAGGGCACAGGAAAAGCATGTGGAAGAGCGTGGCATTGGGAGTGGAGCAAGACCAACAAAGGTCTGGAGTTGTAGGGAACCTTTTGTGGAGAAGAGAAGGCGTGTAAAGAAGTCGATTGTAAAGAAAGAAAAGTGTTTGCGTGAGAGAAGCGGCTCTGGAAGACTTGCGAAGCTTGATCCAAATTTTATCCCATAAAGTAGTGGGCCAAGAGACTTCGAGTTCAGATTCCCATTGCGCCTCCACCGCAGTTTTAGGCCGGGGTAATGGAGGGTTGTGGAAGGAGTGATAAATGGAAGATGCTGAGGGGTTTGAGCGTAGTTGAGAGTGTAAAGAGGAAGCCAATGAAGTAGAAGTCGTACTTGGAGGAGAATGAGAAAGGGAATCGTATGCGGACATGACCGCAGTCTTGAGTAATATATATTTGTGGGCAAAGGAGGGTGGAAGAGAAAAATTTTGGCTTAGAATAGGGAACGATGTGAAGACAGAACCAGTGAAAAGTTGGGAAACCCAAATTAAACCACGTTGTCTCCAAGATTTCCAGTAGAAGGGTTTGAATTTGATAAGAATACTGCTGTTATACCAAATCGTAGAAGTGAGAAGATCGGCGAGAGAAGAGGGAGGAGGTGGGGTGATGGCTAAAAGTAGTTTCGCGGTGTGTTTGTGGATTGGAGTGGATATAAATTGGGGTTTGCGAGAATAGGAAAGGTATTCGGCAAAGGAGAAGGGAGATAGAGAAAGGTGCTCAAGGTTAGCCCAAAGAGGAAGAGGTTAGATAGGGTCTTTAAGCCAGATAGCGGCCTGTTTTAGAAGGAAGGCCTTATGATATGCAGGAAAGTTTGGAAAATTAACCCCGCCTTCCGCTTTGGGGAGACGCAGTCTTGATAAGGACATGCGCGATTTTTTTCCAGACCATAAAAAGGAGGATAAGGTGGTGTTGATTTTGGCAAAAAATTTGGCAGGAATGGAAACGGGAATATTCGAAATGGTGTAAAGGACGATTGGGGATAGCATCATCTTAATAGTGTCAAGCCTGCCCCACCAGGAAAGGTATAAGGGATGCCACCTGGAGGTGAGATCGGATAACTTCTGAGTGCATTTAGTAAGACATAAAGAGATAGTATCCGAGACAGAAGGGGTAATATGTAAACCGAGGTATTTTATATGGGATGGGCTCCATTTGAAGTTAGAAGCCGCAAAATCAGGTTTAAAGGTGAATTTGGTGAGGGGTAGAATTTCGCATTTGTCGTTGTTCAATTTATAACCGGAAAGGTGAGAATATACATTAACTTCAGCAAGAAAAGCTGGGATGGAAACTGATGGGTTTGAAATGAAGAGCAAAATGTCATCAGCATAGGCAGCTAACTTGATTTGCGATTGGGATAGAGGGAAACCGTGAATATTTGGATTTTGACGTAATTTAGATAGGAAAGGTTCAAGAGCAAGGTTGAAAAGAAAGGGGGATAAGGGACATCCCTGTCGTACTCCTCTGCCAAGGTTAAAAAAGGAGGAGATTAGACCATTAGCACAGACTGCTGCTCTAGGGTTTGCGTAAAGAAAGGAGATGAGTGAAATAAAATTAGGGCCAAACCCAAACCATTTTAATGCAGAAAACATGAATGACCACTCTACTCTATCAAACGCCTTCTCGGCGTCAAGAGCAATTGCGGCTAGGGAATTACTGAAGCGTGATGATTTGGATAATACATTAAAAAGGAGTCTGGTGTTGTCTGATATGAAGCGTCCTTTAACAAATCCAGATTGCTCAGGACCTAGAAGTTCTGGGAGAAAGGAGTCTAGTCTGATGGCTAAAGATTTGGCATATATCTTATAGTCAATGTTGACCAATGACATCGGCCTATAATTCTTACAGTGTTGAGTGTCCTTCCCCTCTTTTGGTATAATACAAATATAAGCGTCAGAGAAAGTGCCTGAAGAAGCTCCGCTAGTTTTAAAAGACTCCAAAAGATGAAATAATTTGGGTAGGAGAAGGGTAGCAAAGTGTTGATAAAATTCGACAGTGAAACCATCAGGACCAGGGGCTTTGTCTTTCTTGAGAGATTGAAGTGCTGTGCGTAATTCCCGAACGGTAAGGGGAGTTTCAAGAGAGGTGAGGTCAACGGGAAAGTTAGAGGGAGGTTGAATGCTTGTGAAGAAAGTGGAAAGAGAGTGCTCAGATGGTTGCGTGTCAGAAGAGTATAGTGTGGAGTAAAAACGGGAAAATTCCTCTAAAATATCCGCATCTTTGTGTTGCAGAACTAAATTAGCATCAAAAACAGATTCAATATTCAACTTATTTTGTTTAACCTTTAAATAGTTAGCGAGAACTTTCCCCGCCTTATTTTTCCCGCCATAAAATTTCGAGCTGGATTTCAATAAGTACAATGATGCATCATCAGTAGACTGTTTGTTGTAGTTCATTTTCGCGTTAACAAGGGCTGTCAAACTTTCCTGGGTGTGAGAGGTATAAAAGGCATGTTCCAGGGCTTTGATCTGAGATAAAAGATCACTGGTACGTTGACGGGCAAGTTTACGCTTTGTGGCAACATGTCTGAGGATAAAGTCTCTGGCTGCAGCTTTATAAGCGTCCCATATAGTGTGGGTAGCTAAGGTAGGGGTATCATTTATATCAAAAAATTCGGTGGTGAACTCAATAAAGGAGGTCGTGAATTTGGGATCAAGAAGAAGGGTATTATTGAAACGCCACCGTTTGGGACCAATGGTTTTGGGTAGGATGTCAATGTTAATCAGAACCGGGGCATGATCTGAAAACACAATGGGGCCTATTTCAGCTTGGGTGAGGGATTGGGATAAATGGTGAGAGAGAAAAATATAATCAATGCGTGATTGGGATTGATGAACAGGGGAATAGAATGTAAATTCTTTGCTGGTCGGGTTACAGAGTCGCCAGGCGTCTATTAATTTGTGTTGAGAGATGACATGTGTGAAGAGTTTGTGGGATTTATTAGGGACAAAAAAAACTTTGGAGTTTCTGTCTAAGAAGGGATCCAACGGCAAGTTGCAATCACCTGCTAGAATAAAGTTGTCTTCAATGGATTGAGTAATGCGAGAGGAAAACGCATTCCAAAAAGTAGGGTTACCACCTGTGGGGGCATAAACATTAAGCAAGGATAAAGGGACACCCTTAGAGGAAAGTTTGACATGTAACCATCTGCCATCGGGATCAGATTCAGAATGCAATACAGAGTGAGAAAAGGACTTTCGGACTAGCAAAACAACACCATTTCTTTTGCCATCCCCGGGAGCTGAAAAAACCTTTCCCACCCAACCTCTTTGAAGCTTAGCAGCGTCAATATCAGATAAATGAGTTTCTTGAAGAAAGGCTATATCTACATTCAGTTTAGCTAAATGGGAAAGGATCTTTTGTCTCTTGATGGGTGAGTTTAAGCCTTTAACGTTCCAAGAAACAATGCGTACTGACATTAAGAATAATTAGAGAGAGGGAATGCAAGTATGAAATGAAAGAAAGCCTCAGATAAATCAAGAAAGGAGGGGTACGAGAAAAAAGAAAAAGAAAGCCTGAGAAAGAGGAGGACATATAGAAGAGAGTGAAGGAGGATAGTGGAGAAGAGGGGCAGTGGAAGATGAAAAGGAAATCGTGATGAGAGGATAAAAGTCAGCTGAGCAGAAAAGAATATAAGGTAAGAGGAGAAGTAGGCCATAAATTTTGGATAAAGAAGATAATTTGGAGAGAACCATGAAATGTTACACAAGAGTAAAGAGGATGTAGTATAGGGCTGCAAAATAAAACTAGAAAAAGGAAGGAAATGTAGGATAACAATAAGAGAGTGGAGTATTAGGATCAAAAAGAAGAAGAAGAATGATTTGCAAGAGAATGATGTTAGAGGATGAAACAGTAGCCATATAAAAGTCAAGACAAAAACATATAAAACAATAGGAAGCATGTCAACAATGGAAAAAGAAGAAAAAATAGGTCGATACTTACAGGGGATCTTGGGAAGTGGGTACGTTCAGAGGACTGAACACAAAGGGAGAAACGGAGATGAGAGGAGGGGGGGGAAGCCAACCAACGGTAGGTAGGTGGACGGGGCCACAGGACGTCCAACCGGAGAGACGTGACGGAACAAAGGGAGGTGTTCTGCAAAAGGAAAACAATAATATTAGAACCAGGTGAACAACGTATTCCAGATACATAAGGAAAAGGGATCAAGGAAAAGATAAGATTAAACAGTGGAGTAACGGGGACGAACCAACACAGGTAGTGAACATGAAGGGTATGCGATAGCTTAGGAACCTGTGGAGAAAAAAAGAACATAACAATATATTAAGAACTAGGAACCATAAGTTTCAAGGTATTCCAGAAATATCAGCAGCGAGAGTCAAGGTGGAAATGAAGAGGAAGAGCCAGAAAACTCCATGTCAGCTGTGCCACAGGAATTCAGAAAACTGCGAAGTCGGAGAGGATCCTCAAAAGTCATAGTTTTGTTGTTATGTGTGACTTTGAATAAGCAGGGGTGGAAAAGTCCATATCTGGCTCCGATGGAACGCAGTTCCGGTCTCATGTCGAGAAATGCTTTGCGGCGGGAAGCAGTAGCCTTGGCATAGTCTTGGGCGAAGAATAAAGTAGAGTCTGACCATTTGATGTGAGGTATAGCTTTAGCCGCCAATAGAACCTTCAGCAAATCTGTGTATTCAAGAAAATACATAATAACACCTCTAGGCTTTGTCGTAGGAGAGATGGTGGAAGGCGCTCGTCCCAGCCTATGTGCTCGTTGAATATTAAGAGAAGTACCTTCAGGAAGGTGCAGAAGTTTAGGCAGGAAGGATGTAAAGAAGGCAATGGCGTCATTCCCCTCGCAACCTTCCTTCAGGCCGTAGAGGCGCAGATTATTGCGCCTATTTCTGTTTTCAAGGTCCTCCACCTGCTTCTGGAGTGACGAGACCTGCGTTTCCATGTGGGTAACTTTGGTGGTAGCTTCCTGGAAGGATGAGACAGATTTTTCCACCTTGGAGACCCTAGTATCCATTAGGGACCAGTTGTCAGTCAACGTTTGCAATTTGGAGTTTGTCTCCTCCATGAAAGGTCGCAAAGCCCTTATTTCCTCGAGGAGTAATTCTATAGCAATAGCTGATGTAGGCTTTGGGGGAGAGGGCGGATTTTGTTTCAGTCTCTTGATGGTATTTTTCGACCCTGGTTGCGGGGGTGCATCCATGGTAAGAGATGGTTCACCTGTGGAGGACTCTGCTGAGGCGTCTAAATTAGCCAATGCAGTGAAAAGCTTTGAATTTTTGATAAAGTTCCTTTTAGGGTTTTTACCAGGGCCCTCCGCCATGATAACACTTGAGATAAAGTTCCAGCAGCAAAGTGCGCAGCAGTGAAGTACAGGCTAGTGAGCGCTGCAACCGTTATGGAGACCTAGCAGTCAGCAGGAGGAGGAGCAAGCGCCAAGTGCAGCAGACAATCGAAGGAGCTAATAAATTATAGCTGTAAAACTGAGGAAAGTGAATTTACTGTAGAGGCGACTCACAACTGAGGAAGCAGGGATCTTAAAATGGCTGCCAAGTCAATGCCAGTGAGAAAGTAAGACTCCGAGGGAGAAAAAACGAAAAAAAACGGTTCCAAGAAAAAAGAATAAAGTCACCTGTGAGGGTTCTGTTGGTTTGTCCTTATTTCCCGTTGAAATGCGGCATTTTCGGTGAAGCGCTGATGTCAGGAGGCTGTCACCGTCTCAGACTCGCTCCTCAGACGAGCGCCGTCTAAGATGACAAGATGGCGGCCGCGGCTGAATGAAAGCCTCGGCCGAAGGAAAACGGGAGTTGCTGAGCGAGGCTGAGGGAGCCTGGAAACGGTAGGCAGGTCAACAAGAAGGCGAGGTGTTCCGACGTCGCTCGATGTGCTGCATTTTCTTCTAGGAGGGGTAGAACCGCCACAAAACTCCGGTTTAGACGGAGCTTCACCCCGGGACCTCCATCCGCATCGGGCGCTAAGCCACGCCCCCACGTTTTACATTTTTAATCTTCTCATCTGGGCCGGGCCTTGCACCGAGTTAGCCTCTTAAAGTCAAGGATTACTTGTAAGCAGTGAAGAGAGCAGAGGATGCAACATAATCTTCAGAAGCACTAATTTGCGGAAGGTTTTAAAAGTCTGAAGCTAAGAAGTGCTGTAACAGAAGACTTTATTCACAAACCGCACTTTGTAGCATGCAAGTAATCCCACAGTAAAATTGCATTTTGTAGCATGTAAGTAATCCCACAGTAGTATTACATTTTGTAGTGCATGAGTAGTACCACAATAGTACTACTCATGTATTACAAAATGCTATTCCCTGTCCTACTTGCGGACATCTTCGCCACTACTATCTTTTCTGTGCAGAGGTTTCCGCCACTGTTCAGTGACTTAATATCAAGGGACATAATATAAAATGCCCAAAATATCAACTCCAAAATATCGAAGTACAGAATATAGAATCCCTATCTACAAACAGGTAAGTACTAACATATTGAATCCAAAATATAGAATGTTAAAATATAGTTAACTAAAATGTCGATTTTTTTAAATGTATTAAAAATAATATAAAATTAATTAAATATAAAAAACAATTAAATAAAACATACTTAAAATAATGTAAAAAAGCTTAAAATGTAAAAATAATAAATGTAATGTAAAAAAAAAGTAGATAATCTGTTGGATAGTGAGAGGGTAAAAATGACTATTCCCACTCCAGTGAGTGCAACAGTAGGGAAAGCATTGGATAGCGTAGGGGTAAAAATTACTATTCCCACTCCAGAGAGTGCAACAGTAGGGAAAGTAATGATTTAATATTAAAATTAAGAGGTGCGCGTGGCGGCAGCAAGATGGCCGCATCTTAAGGAGGCTCTGCTGCACCAGAACAAACCGCATTGTGAGGGGTCTCTCTAGCGGGACAGTTTCTGCCTCAGAGTTTAGACGTTTTCGTTGGAGACTGTCGGGAGCCTGGCGGCGTCTCTCTGACCTCTTGTGGTGATGTGCTGACCTGCTTTCGGCATGCTTTCCGTTCTCCTGACACTCTCGGATGTTGCAGCCGCCTTTTTGTCCGACGCTGTTCAAATCTCCTCAGCATGTCCTGCATTCTAAATGGTATGGACAATTCACTTCTCCCATGCTAGTAAACTGGTCTATTTTTCTCTATTAGCATGGCGGTTGCTATTAATTGAGCACTCTTGTTTATGTGGCTTATTCTTCTGGAATGCTTCTCCACATAATATAAGTCTTTTCAAATGCAGCTACCTTTACCTCAGTTTGCTGCTTTTTATTTTTGTGTCCAAGAAGACTTGTTATTTAAGTTAATATTGCTGCAGCTGCTCTTGTACTAGCAATTTCATATGCGCATTCAAGTCTGCATAGTTATATTGGCATTGAGGTTACACTACTTTAGATGGAATTGAGGCAGGCATGGTATTGGAGCCTACTTACACCTGTATTTTATTGTTATGCAGCGCACTATTCCAACTACACGCTGATCTTTCCAAAACGGCTCTCCTTATTTGCATTTTCCATCTGATTTAACGCTGTTTTTTGAGCACTGGCTAATTAGATACTGTGCTTTTCATCTGATTGGTGGTCTCGCTTGCTCACATCTACAAAATGGATCTTGCGTTCTCCAATAAATCGCATGGAAATACCGGGACTTCCTCTAGGGGTCGGATGGACTCTACAACCTTGGAGCACACTTATCCTGACACAAATAATATGTCCAAAGAAAGGCCATGATTGGACTTAAAAACAACTTACAGCTCACCATCAAACCCGCCGATAAAGGCGGGGGAGTGGTGGTTTTCAATACGGAAGACTACAACATGAAAATGTCGGACCTTCTAGAAGTCAGAGAACATTACCAAAAAGTTTCCTTTACTAAATTAGAAACCTTGGACAAGGATGTCCGGGAGAAAGTCAAGAATGCATTAGAGAAAGGTTGGATTTGTAAAGCAGAACACGATTTTTATATAATAAAGATGCTAGGATACCAGCCATATATGGTCTCTCTAAAATACATAAAAATACAAGAAATCCGCCAATGAGACCTATTGTCAGTTGCATTGGCTCACGCCTTGAACCATTAAGCCAGTACGTTGATACCTTCCTAAAACCCTTGGTATTAAAACAAAAATCATACGTGCGGGATTCAGCACATATGATCTCAATGGTAGAAGGACTGACATATAACCCTAACAATCAAATATTGGTGACCCTCGATATAGAGGCGTTATACACCAACATAACACAAGATAACACCATAGTGGTTGTTGATGAGATCCTGAAAAATGCAGACCATAGAGGTGCAAATAAGGACTTTATCATGCAGTGTATAACCTTGGTACTTAAAAACAATATGTTCCTATTTAAGGAAGAGCTGTTCCTGCAGTGTAAAGGTACCAGCATGGGCGCGACCTGTGCGCCGAGCCTGGCATGTCTATATGTGGCCAAATTTGAGGAGAAGCATGTGTTCAATGAAGCGGCCCCTTTCTTTGAGAACATCTTATTGTTGCGCCGCTTCATTGACGAAATTTTTTTTATTTGGCAAGGAGAAACAGATACCCTGGATGAATTCCTAGAATGGTTGAACCTGGGAGACAGGAACCTCAGGTTTTCAGCTATCTATGATAGAAACTCAGTAAATGTTCTTGATATCACCATAAAAAACAGAGAAGGAAGTTTAGAAGTGGAGTTGTACACAAAACCCACTGATAAGCACACATTATTACATTATAATAGTTACCATCCCCGATCCCAACGGGAATATGTACCATTCGGACAGTTTCTCCGACTTAGGAGGAATTGTTCTAATATGGAAGACTTTCTGAAACATGCGGAAAAACTGAGTGAGAAGTTAAAAGACAGAGGATATCCAAAAAAACTTATAAAGAATTCATGCAAAAGAGCACGATTTTACAATCGGGAAAGCATGATACATTCTGAGCCGAATCCCAAGAAACAACTGAGGAGTGGCTCTAGACTGGTATTTGTCAGTCAATTCTCCAATATCAGCAACAAATTGAAAAATGTCATCCATTCAAGTTGGGACATTTTAAATGATGGAAAACAGGAAAAAATTCCTAAACCGATCTTCGCATTCAGACGCAATGAAAACATTCGTCAGAATTCAGTGCACACATATAGAGAGGGAAATCAGACCAATCAACTGACAATGAATGGTACCAAAGCAGTGGGTAACCATAGATGTAGCAACTGTTCAATTTGTGAGAACTGCATTGACACTAAATCTTTAACCTACAATGATTATACTTTGACTTCTAAAACTTTGAATAATTGTAGAAGCTGTAATTTAGTGTATATAATACTGTGCCCGTGTAAATTGGCATATGTAGGAGAGACAGGAAGAGAAATCAGATTACGCCTACTGGAACATAGATCAGCACTAAAAACAGGCAAAGAAAATGCCCCTATGGTTGAACACTTCGCCAAACTCAATCACAAACACACTGAATTTTCGTGGTTTATAATAGAGAAAATCAAAATGTCCAAAAGAGGAGGCAATGTAGATATAAAGAGAAAGAACAGAGAACAATGGTATATTTCTACCCTAGACACTGTGAATCGTGGTTTGAACACTAAGGAAGACTGGATGAAAATCGTAGCATAGAGCTGTAATAAATAGGAGGGTGAATACACATATTGTATGTACAGAACAAAAAGAAAAAATTCTCTCTCTTATAACAGAGTAATCTTGGCCAAATTCCCTACAATTATTACAACTGATCGGTATAATGTAGAGGACAACGTTATAACTGGTGTCTCGCCTAGAAACATAAAAAATTAAGAAATTCCTGTGAGATAATTTTAGATCTATAACATTAATAAGACTGCTATTATAAGAATCTAACTTGTGTGCGATTAAACATCCTTGTGTATATACCATCACCTGTGAATCTACATCCTCTCCTTTAAACACAAAAAATAAGATTGTCATTTATAATAAAATAAAATAGTAGCAGTCCCATTCATGTCCTCAGAACCTTGAAACATAGAGGTTTTCGTTAGGGTGTAAGAATAATAAGTGCGTAGCTAACAATAAAGTTATTCCTGAGTAAGGAATAATAACAAAAAAAGACCTCCACCCCCTAACTTTCAAGAAAAAAAAGGGTTTACTTGTACTAGGAATCGTGCGCACGAAAACACGTGGACCAGGTAACCACTCAACGGTTTCTGGAACCACGTGTCAGAACGACGTGTTTAAAAAGCGACGTTACACGCTACACGAGTTCTTTCCTGAGAACGAAGTGGTGATCTCACAGACGCCGCAGCAGCAACCCGGGAATACGTACCGGCGAATTGAAATAGGTAAGACGGGAACATGAACCGCCAAACGCAAAAGACGTGAATTTAGATGTGCGACTAAAAGTAACTCTTAATACGTTAATATTAAAGGGGGATACAGCGGATTTAAAATTAGTTTTAACAAAGCGATAAGAGCAGCAATAATGAACCTTTTAGAACCTCCCACCAAAATGACAAAAACGAATACATGTTTTTTTATACAGCCACGAGCTCTTACTACCCGGGTGCGCCAAAGAAACTAGCTAAAAGAGACCATTGATTTTTAAACAGGTAAGCATCCAGAATAATATAGAACTCTAGTTGTGTACTTTGAATAAGGATAATATTCCTAAAACTATATATGTATACTTTATAGAACCATCGTCAGAACGCATATCCGTCTGAACGTGGAACACAGAACATAGGAAACCTCGGAGGTAAATATTAGTTATCTTGAGTATCAGTAAACAGCGCCAATGCAATATAAGAGGGTAATAAGAACATTTTATACCAACAGGTTGCTTTATAATAATAGGAACCTGAAGAGAAAACCGAAAAGAAATCAGTGAAAATTAAAATCGGTTCCCTTCCTTTTAAACCGAGGTAACCATGTTAGTACCTTTATATAGGTTGTATTCATCGATTATAAAACGATATTTTATTAACGTAGCGTTTTCCTCTATAAAAGATAGGAACGTGGGAAACCGTACTAGTGAAAACGATCCCAGAACAAAGAACAAATAATACACAGGAATCACCAAGATGCTGTTGCATCGGTCAGTAACCAAGTGTGATATATATATATATGTGGTATGAAAGTTGTGGCAGAATGTTTGATCGGCTGGGTTGTCACTAGCTAGACAGAAAATGAATTGAACAGTGGGTTTTAATATGAAGGGATGTATATGAAAATATTGATTAGAGATTGTATGAATAACAAGGGGCCACAAAGTGAAAAGGTACAATTCTTTCTAGAAATGTGCTAGATATTGAAATAGGTGTGTAAAACTATGTTCTATTGTAATGTGAAGCACAGAAATGTAATGGTAGTATTTGTAAATGATGAGTTATTGTTAGTAGGCATACACCAGAAACTAAAGCTATGTTTTATTTACGTATTAGGTGATACACAGTGTATTGGAGAAAACAAATAGAAACTGTCCTGAAGAAGGGGGCCACTATCAACTAAGGTTCCCGAAACGCATCGACGCATTTAAAAAGTGTCATATTCGGAGTTGCCAACAAACTGTTTTTGGTTATAAGGAAAAATTACTCCTACCATTGTTGTCAAACTAGGGCCCGAAGTGACTAGATTAAGACAGATACTAGCGTCTTTTCCCACCCTTTTCTCCATTTCCACAATAGATGGTTTTAACTTGTCTTACTATATGTTTTTATTCACAAATGCGTAAGAATTCATATGTTTTTTATTGTAATAAATTGTATATTTTCTACTTACACATTGTTTTTTCTTTCTGGTAAGTGTCTCCCAAGCCAACAGACTGAAAGTGGAGTGAATGTTGTAGATTGAGTATGATAAAACTCTGAATCCTGCCTGGATCTGAGAAAATTGGATCTCCCATAGGGAAAAACTCTACAACCAACAACAGTAAACGCCTTAAAAAAGACCCTTCCTCTCCAACTAATGGGCCTATTAGGATAGCGGACCTGCGTCCGTCCGCCACCCCTGAGGTGGGGGGACCGTCCACAGGGGCAGCGGCGGTCCCTCCAGTGCAATTAGGATGTGACCATCACCCTGGCGGTCACATCCTGTATCTTTAACCTTGCGGTGGGTGCTGCTTGAAGCAGCACCCGCCGTAATGTTAAAAATGCATGTAAATGCTGGGGGGTACCATAGGTAACCCCCATGTGCACCCCCCACCCCGACACCCTGGGGGCCCACAACGGGGCCCCAAACACCAAAGACCACATGCTTCTCCACGGCAGAAAAGCCGCCGTGGAAAAGCATGTTGCAATGCAGATCGTAATTTGGCTGGCGGTGTCTTGCAGACAGCGCCACCAAATAGCCCTCCAGACCCCGTGGATCAGCGGCGGACAGACCTGCCGTCCGCCGCTGGTCCCACCGCAATCCTAATCTGGCGGTGGGTGTTTTCTGTGGCAGTGGCGGTGAATCCGCATCCTCCAGGCTGGCGGTAGCTTCCCCTATGTCCCCTCTTCCCATCACATTGGATGACATAATGGATGAATTGTGTCTCTTCCGCCCTTTCATGTCGGACACTACCACTACCCCCCAAAGAATCGAGGAAAAATGGTTCGGCCTTGATATGAGACTTTCGGATGTTGAACAAAAGGTGAGCGACACACAGGAAGTTACAGCCAAAGTCGAGACTCTTACCAAGGAAGTTCACCAACTTAAAAAATCTGCTGAAGATTTAGAAAATAGCAATCAGCGTAATAATCTTCGAATTTATGGCATTCCGGAAGGTTCTGAAGGTTCGGACATGATTACCTTTTTGAAAACTCAGGTTTTGCAGGTTGTTGGTCTATCAAAATCAGTTGATTGTAATATCCAAAGAGCGCTTAGACTAGAGCCTCAAAATACATCTTCTGACACTAAACCAAGAGGTATCATCGCCTACTTTCTGTTATACTCTGATCTTATGGAAATCCTAATGGCTGCCAAACAACGCAAACAAATGTACTGGTCAGATCAAAAACCAAACCAAGATCCAAACCAACCGCCACCAGACACAAAGAATTTCTGGATCTCAGGCCAGCATTAAAATCCATGAACGCCCGCTATGGCCTTATACATCCCTGTTTCTTTAAAGTGACCTACAAAGACAGAACTTTTTCATTTGAGGATCCTGCGGATCTCCGGAAGTTCATTCACTCACATCGAGAGGAGCACATGGAACTTGGCAAACATTGATTGTTCATTATGTCTTTTACTTTAATCCCTAGGTTATGCATTTGGTGTTTGTAATTGTTAATTTTTTCTTCCTTGTGCTGTGTTTGAAGATCCCCGCATTTACCATCCATCTTTTTGTTTGACGTTTCCGGTTCACTTGTTCCTTTATCTCTGATAAGATTCCGTTCATTCTTGTCTCAATTACTATATTTTTATTTCATCTTTTGAATATTTTAACCCTTCCTTTTCATCCGTTATTGAATTGCGATATTTGTTTCTTGGTGCCGCTCCCCAGTATTGTGGCTGTCTTTGTTTTTTTGCCGTCCCCCCCTCCCTCAATAATGTTTCTTGTTCTTTTCTGTTTCACTACCGTGACTAAAGCCTCTCGGCTTTCTGTCATCTCCTCTTCTTTATCTCTTTCTACACACTTTCTTCCCACCTCTCTACTGTTTCTCTGGCAACATTATTCTTTTTTTGACTTTTCTCTAATTCTCCTTTTTATTTCATCTCAACCCTTTGACTCATATGATCTGTTCTGGTTCTTTTTTCAGTGGTGGTTACATGGACCGTTTTCTTCTCCATTCGCCTTTCTTTGTACTTATTACTTTTTCAATAATTCTTTAACCTTTTCCTCTTTTCTCCTGCTCTTCTCTGACTGTTCTATATTTTTTCGCCTACTCTCGTTCTATTTCAGGAATGATGGGTCTTCGAATTATTTCTTGGAATATTAAAGCTATTCAAAATCCTAATAAAAAGCAATGTGTTTTGTCTCATTTAGCAAGATTGAAATGTTAAGTGGCTTTACTGCAAGAAACGCATCTTACTTTACAAGATCTCTCTTCATTGCGTACAAAATGGGTAGGAGAACACTTTTGCTCTCCAGCTGTTAACAACAAAAATGGTGTTGTAATTTTGTTCCATAAATCATTGACCGTCCAGTTACAAAATGAGTTTCATGACACTAATGGTAGAGGGTTGTTTTTAGATAGTATTGTTAACAATGTACAACTTTCTTTTTGTAATGTGTATGGCCCTAATGGTAATGATTCAACCTTTTGGAATGATTTCTCATCACTTCTTTCCTCCCATGCAACTGAAGATTTAATTGTGGGTGGCGATTGTAACAAGCTCATGGACCCCTGTTTAGACCGAAAATCACAAACCAAGTATGTCCCCAATAGGATGCAAAAATCCTTTCACAAAACAATCTCTTCCAGAGGCCTCATAGATTCCTGGAGAATATCCCACCCTGATTCACTTGAATTTTCCTTTTTTTCTACAGTGCATGCATCACACTCTCGTATTGATTATATTTTCCTCACTCAATATGCCTTCCAATTTATGACTAACTCAGAAATAGGCTCTACCCTTATTTCGGACAACGCCCCCATCAATCTTGATATGGATTACCCCTCATCTACTCCTTCTTCTCACCGTTGGCGCTTTAATAAATCTCTCCTTTTAGATTCCCAGTTTATTGATCATTTAAGCTTTTCATGGACACATTTTTTCGTAATAACCTTAACTCCACCTCCGATTTTAATTTTATTTAAGATGCCTTCAAGGCGGCCGCTAGAGGTTGTATTATTGAGTTTGTATCCCGAAAGAAGAAAAAGGCCCTCTCACAGTCATCTCAAATCCTTAAACAAATTAAAGAACTTGAACACCTTTACTTTACCACTAATTCCTCTGACACACTGTCTTATCTTATTAAAGCCAAAATTCAACTCAACAAACATTTCTGGGATTCTGCTTCCAATAACTTTCTCAAATTTAATTCTAAAATGTATGGTGGGCGCAACAAAGCAGGCAAATCACTTGCGCATCATCTTAAAATTAAAATGCAAAAATCTAAACTTGCTGCCATCACAGACTCTCAGGGATTTTGGCAGTCCACTGATGCCAAAATCCTTGACTGCTTTGCCAAATCTAATCTTCCCTCTACATTCCAGAATCCAGTGCACAACTTGACTCTTTCTTTCAGTCTATCCCCAAATCCCTTGACAATCCTGTGGATGTCTCATCCCTGGACATTCCTATCTCGGAAAAGGAAATACTTAATGCTATTACTCTTCTGCCCAAGGACAATACTCCCGGTCCAGATGGCTTCACTGTGCGTTTTTTCCTCCACTTTAAGAATGTTTTAATACCACATTTACTTTCCTTGATCAACCATTTTCTTGCTTAAGGTGTATCTAGGGGAGCCTTCACACAGGCAATTCTTTGCATAATTCCTAAAAAAGATAAAGATCCGGCCCATCTACCTAATCAATACAGCTTGTAAAATCTATGCCAAAATTCTAGCCATTTGTATTAATAAAGTCATCCCTGACCTTGTCAATATTTATCAGTCTGGATTTGTCAAAGGTAGATCTATTACTACCAACTCGAGAACTCTCCTTAACATTATACACCTCGCTTCAAAGATGGATTCCCGTATCGCAGCCATCACATTAGATTCTGAAAAAGCCTTCGATAAGGTCAATTGGGATTTTATGTTTGGAGCGTTGAGATGGCATGGTTTTGATCCCCCCATTATTCGCTATATTCAACTACTGTACTCTGATCCTTCTACTTCTATGTGGGCAATGGTGCACAATCAAAATATTTTTCCCTTCATAGAGGAACCAGACAAGGTTGTCACTCTCTCCCCTTCTTTTCATCCTTGCATTAGAACCTTTCTTAGAAAAAATACGGTTCTCTTCATCCTATACTGGCTTCACATATAAGAATATTCAGATTAAGTTCAATGCCTACGCAGATGATATTTTACTTTATATTTCTAATCCGGCCACTTCTCTTCCTGCACTTTTCTCTTTATCACACGATTATTCCTTAGTTTCTGTATATAAATTGAATATAGACAAATCTGGACTTTTACCTCTAAACAAATTTTGCCTATCCCATGTGTTCCATGGATCTGGATTTGAATGGAAGCCCAGAAATATTAAATGTCTAGGTATTCTTTACACCAATACTATTAGAGAAAAAGTCTCCTCCCTCATAGATGGTTGGTCTCCCCTTTTCCTACCTTAGTGGGGAAGGCTAGAATCCGTTAAAATGATGCTACTCCCTATTTTCAATTTTTATCTTTTGATGCTTCCCATCTCTCTCCCACATTTTTTTTTCAAAACCATTAATTGCCTCCTAACAAAATTCTTATGGAATAATTGCAAAGCTAGGATTTCTCTTTCTCGCCTCCAACAGCCCAAATATTTAGGTGGGGTCAATTTTCCTAATATTTCTTCTTTTCAATGGAGAAATGTGGCTCACTGGTTAGAGCGGCAGACTCTGAAGCAGAGATCAGGCCCGGGACCAGGGTTCAAGTCCCGACACGGCAGGGTCTTGGGCTCAATGTCCGCAGACTCGATAATTCTCGTCTCGGCGCCTACTCTAATCATGGGTCCCACGTTGCAACTCTGGGCAATAGCTTGCTTAATCTCAACAACGGCCCCTACAACACTGGGATGCCTGGCTTCACCTTGGGGGTGCCCGGAAGGGGCATCTCACAGGGATAGTTCGACAGCGTCATACAGCCCCGGGACAGCCCGTTGGGGCAGCTGTGCGCTTTGCAAAATACACTACAGTTACGTTTACATTTACATTTCATTCAATCAATCAAATAATTTGTAAAGCGCACTACTTATCGACAAGGGTTTCAAGGCGCTCAGGGTGGGGAGAGGGGGAGGGTGCTGATGCTACTGGTCAAACTGCCAGGTCTTGAGCAGTCTCCTGAAGGTTAGAAGGTCTTCGGTTTATCGTAGGTTGAGGGGGAGGGTGTTCCAGGTCTTGGCGGCACGGTGGAAGAAGGATCTGCCTCCGGCTGTGGTTCTGCGGATGCGTGGGACGGTGGCCAGGGAGAGGTCTGCGGAACGGAGATTCCTGTTGGGTACGTAGAATGAGAGTCGACTGTTGAGATAGGCTGGGCCGGTCTTGTGGAGTGCCTTGTGTGCCTGGATCAGGAGCTTGAAGAAGATTCTTTTGTCGACGGGGAGCCAGTGCAGGTTCCTCAGGTGGGGGGTGATGTGGTCGCGACGCGGGACGTCGGATCAGGTGTGCAGAGGGATTCTGGATTCTTTATAGTCTGTTGATGAGCTTGATTGGGGCACCGGCGTAGAGGGCGTTTCCGTAGTTGAGTCTGTTGCTGACTAGGGCCTGGGCGACTGTTTTCCTTGTGTCTGTTGAGATCCATCTGTAAATCTTGCGGAGCATACAGAGGGTGTTGAAGCAGGTTGAGGAAACAGCGTTGACTTGTTTGGTCATGGTGAGTTTCGAGTCAAGGATGATTCCCAGGTTGCGTGCATGGTTGGTAGGTGTGGTGGGTGTCCCCAGCGCTGCGGGCCACCAGGAGTCGTCCCATGCTGAGGGGTTGGGCCCGAGGATGAGGATCTCCGTCTTGTCTGTGTTCAGCTTAAGGCGGCTATCCTCAGGCTTTCACTCAGCCTTTACTTTAAAACAAATTTGGCCTTTCCAACAGATTCTTCTTCTCCTCCCTTAACAGCCTGGAGCTCACTAGAACTTGCACAACTCGCTCCTTTTACTTTCCTTACAGCTACTCATTTATCTCAACCTCCGACGAGATTTCTTTCCCCTACATTTAAACACTACAAAGCACTAGCTCTTTCATTGTTTCGCTCTTTTCTCTCACAATTTGATCTTCTCTCTCTTACTCCGATCTGGCACAATAAGTTCCTAAAGATTAATAACAGAGTGCTTTTCTGGAAAGAATGGATTGATAAAGGTATCATCATATATAAGCACTTACTTAAGGATAATTCCCTGAGAACTTTCCTAGACATTCGCAACACTTTCATCTCTCTAATGCACACGCTTCACAATTTCCCCTACTTAAACAAGCTCTTACCTGTATTATTTCTCAGAGTAGTTCCCTCACCACCACCGCCCCAGCTCTCTTATCTCCACCAGACATTTCTATTCCTTTCAGAGCTGCGGTTATCTATAAACTACTTTCCCATCCCACCACTGATAGGCTCAAATCCAAACTCAAGCTTTTATGGGAAAAAGACCTAACTCAAGAATTTTCCCTACAGGTTTGGGACACTATTTGGTCCAAAATTCACACATTTTCTCGGTCCGCCAGGACCACACAGACTTTTATTTTTTTTTACAATAGACTTTTTTTTACTCCTTCTGATTTACACAGATTCAAGTTACTTGATTCCATAAGATGTTGATCCTGCTCACATGACAATAGCAATTTTATACACATGTTTTTTCAATGTACGTCGGTTAAGTCCCTTTGGTCTCGCATCTGGTTAAAACTAAACAATATTTTATCCACTGATTATCCCTTTGAGATGGTGCACATTTTCTTGGGTGGTTCTTCACCTATATGGAATGTTCATTGCAATGTACCTAAATAATAGATCTTTTAGGTTTAAAGTATTTTATTAAGGCATAAAAAAACACGGGGAGGGGAGCAGGAGGTCAGGCAAACATACAATACAAGAAGCAAAACGTTGCAGCGAGTCAGAAGAAGAAGAGGGAGGCAGGGTGCCCCAGAGGGTAATAAGGCAAAAAAACATAAGGCAGTAAGGCACTGTAAACAGCCCCCCGTAGGCCCCCACTCCCTAGGCAAGGCCAAGCCAGAATAGCACTCTGCGACACAGCAAAAGAGAAGCATACCGTACCACCAGCCCCTCGACCCCGGAAAAGAAGAAGAAAGAAAAGCAAGGAGGAAAGAAAAGAAAATAACACCCCAACATCCCCGTCCGAAAGCAGCATTGGAAGCATATAACCCCACTTCCCACCCCCAGCCCCCGGTCCCCAATCCGTACAATCACTCCGCCGCCGGCGCCGGCGGTGTCAGCCTAAGGAGGCGCAAGTACCGTGGGCACGTTAGCTCGCGAAATTCCGTGGACAGCAGTGCCAAAAAGGGATGCCAGAGCTCCTCAAACTGGTCAACATTCCCAGCCACCGTTAGCGATATCTTCTCCATACCCAGTACCTGCCAGAGCCTATGCAACCAACCAGTGATAGAGGGGGCAGTGGGGGTGCGCCAAAGGACAAGTATGTTCTGAACGGCTGAGCCTAGCGCAATCGCGATCTGCCTGCCCCTGCGGGATTTCAGCGGGTACATCAAATCATTGGGGAGGCCAAGCAAGACATACGCGGGGAAGCGCGGGAGCTCAATCTCAAAATGCCTATCCACCTCATCTAAGACTTCCTTCCAGTAGGCCGACAGCACCGGGCACTCCCAGAGAATGTGCGTGAGGGTGCCCTCCTGTCCGCAGCCGCGCCAACAACCCTTATCGCCTAGTTTGCGCATCTCGTAGAGCCGCTCCGGGGTGTAGTACCAATAGGTGGACACTTTAGTGAAGGTTTCCGTCAGCCCAGTGTGGTATGCAGAGTGCCTCGCCCGATACGCAATCTTGTCCCAATCTTTGTGGCTCAGGGTCCTGCCCAGTTCCCTGTGCCAGCGCTCCCTCCCCGGGTTATGGTAGTGAAACGGCGGGGGTTGGAGAAATTTATACAAATCAGTGATGAGTTTGGCATCCGAGGCCCGGGTCACCAACCATCGCTCATAGGGCGTAATTGTACGGGCGGCGACGTCACGCACCGAGGGTTGAAGAGCCCAGTGGCGAACTTGCATGTAACGCAGTCTATCCCCCTCCGTCAGGCCAAACTCCTGTCGGAGCTGCTGGAAGGGGAGCACGCCCTCCGGCCCGTAGATCTGGAAAAGCGCTCTACATCCTGCACTCACCCAGTGGGAAAAGGCCCCCGGCTCCAGGCCCGGAGTGAAGTCCGGGTTGTCAGCAATGGGAGAGAACGGCGACGGAAAAGTGGTGAGCTCCCGTAGCTCACACACCGCGTCCCACACTCTTAGCGGGACCCGGGTGATAAAGGAGGCGTAGAGATTAGGCGGGCGGTGAACGCGCCGTAGGAACGGGACCTCCTGGAGGGTACGGCCCGCCACTGCCTGGTCCTGAAAGAGCCAGTGTTTGTCCGACTCCCACCGGCTCCACTCCACCAGGTACCGGAGCTGTGCCGCCTGAAAGTACTTCCGGAGGTCCGGGACCCCGAGACCTCCCGCCTCCGGGGCAAGCATGGAGAGGACCCGCTTCATCCGAGGCTTACGGCCTTGCCACACAAAGCGGGAGATGTCTGCCTGCGCCTGCCGTATCCAGCCCACGGGGGGCTGAAGAGGTAGAGCGCGGAAAAGATACAGGATCTGGGGCAGTATCGTCATCTTCACCGCCGCAATACGGCCCAGCCACGAGAGTAGGCCCTTGTTCCATCGGCCGAGTTCCTCCTTTATCTTTTTGCCTAGAGAGGAGTAGTTAGCTGCGACCATGGCAGGCAGGGTGGGAGCAAGCAAAATGCCCAAGTAAGGCACCGTAGAGGAGGACCACTGCAAAGGGAAAAGACTTTGAAGGTCCCGTCTGGTGTCGGCAGAGAGCGACACATCCAGTGCAGCCGACTTAGTCATGTTCATTTTAAAGCCCGCAACGCGGGCAAAAGCGTCCAGCTCCTGGACACAGGCAGGGAGCGACCGCCTGGGGTCATCCAGGGTCAACAAGACATCGTCCGCGTATAGGCTGACAGCGTGTGTGTATTGCCCCATCTTCACCCCAATGGCGTCCGGGTTGTCGCGGATCCTCTGCGCAAACGGCTCCATATAAAGGGCGAAGAGGAGCGGCGAGAGAGGGCAACCCTGTCTCGTGCCGCGCTCAATGGTGAAGCTGCTGGAGCTGTGTCCATTGACACGCACTGACGCCGACGGTCTCCTATAGCAGTTAAAGACCATAGTGCGGAACTTCTCGCCGATCCCTAGTTTCCCAAGGACCAGCTCGAGGTATGGCCAATGAACCCTATCAAAGGCCTTCTCCGCGTCGACCGATAGCAGCATCCGCTCCCCCGGGACGCGTGAGGCCTTTTCCAGGACGTGCGTCACTCTCTTCGTGTTGTCGACCGTCTGCCTACCGGGTACAAAACCGGCTTGATCTGCCTCCACCAAACCTGGTAAGTGTAGACCCAGTCTGGCCGCCAAGATTCCGGTGTAAAGCTTGAGGTCCACATTTAGGAGCGAAATGGGCCGGTACGAGCCGCACAAGGTCCGGTCCTTCCCCGGCTTGGGGATAACCGACACAGTCGCCGAGAGGAGGTCCGGTGGGATGGCGCCCGGCTCGGAGAAGGAGTTGAACAAGCGAGCCAGGAGAGGAGCGACAGTGGGACAGAAGGTCTTGTAGAACAAGGCCGTGTAGCCATCCGGGCCCGGGGCTTTGCCATGCTTCAGCCGTGCGATCGCGGAGATGACCTCCTCCACGTGAATGTCCCTCTCCAGGTGGTCCGCCTGGGAGGGGTCCAAGACCGGGAGGGTCACGGAATCCAGATAGGCCTCAGCCTCTCCTGGTGGGGAAGATTCTGAAGCGTATAGTGCCTCGTAAAAGGATCGAAAGGTATCTGCCACCTCCGCGTCACCGGAAACCGGGATCCCGTCCACTCCCACCAGCTCCTTCACCACATTGCGTTGCTGCGCAACCCTAAGCCTATGGGCCAGGAGCTTACCGCACCTGTCTCCGCCGGTGTAAAAGGCGTGTTTCAGGCGCAGCGCTGCGTACTCCGCTCGATCTAGATCCAACGCAGAGAGGAGTTTTCGTGCCGCCTTCAGTTGCTTCCAAACCCGAGGTGCCCCCGTCCGGCGGTGGACCTGCTCAAGCTCCCTAACCTGCGCCGTCAGTTCTTCCCTCTTGCGCTGGCGTTCCTTATTTTCAGCCGAGGAAATGGAGATAAATTCTCCCCTGACGACTGTTTTCAAAGCCGCCCACTGTGTAGCCAGGGACGTGTCAGAGTTGTTATTGTGGGTCAGGTAGTCCTGGATGACCTCCTCCACTCGCTTCACCACCGATTTCTTATGGAGAAGCGTGTCCCGAAGCCGCCACATCCCTCTCGAGGGGGGGGGCGCCGGCCACGCAAAAACTCCGGAGACCGGCGCATGATCGGACAGAGACAAGACCCCGATGTCCGCCGCCGTGGCGGCCGAGCGAAGCGGGCCGCTCACCAAAAGATAATCCAACCGCGAATAAGTGCGGTGTGCGTGGGAAAAGTAGGAGTAGTCCCTATCGGTGGGATGCATGGTGCGCCAGAGGTCATGCAGGTCCATCTCTGCAATCTGGTCCCGCACCGCTTTAGAAAGCTCCCCTGTCTGCGGAAAACGCTGGGCAGACCTATCTAGAGTGGAGTCGAAGACCATATTCAGGTCTCCCCCCAGGATGACATGGCGATCGGGCGAGGCAGCAACATCCACCAACACCGAGTCCAGGAAACGATCCTGGTGATCGTTTGGGCTGTAAACCGAACCAACCGTAAAGGTAACACCTCCTAAGCGCATGCGATACACTAAGAGCCTCCCCTTCTGCTCGGCATGTTTATACAGCACCTCCCCCCTAAAGGAGCTGGCTATAAGAATGGCCACCCCAGCGGTCTTAGTCGCAGCAGAGGAAAAAAGTTGAGTGGGGAACTTGGCAGAGCGCAACCTATGGCAATCTCTGGAGAGTAAATGGGTCTCCTGCAGGAGGCAAATATCCGCCTGCGACCCCTCCAATAGGGAGAGGATCGCCCTACGCTTTACGGGGTTATTCAGACCCTTGACATTAAGGGTCACTACCTTCAGGGGTGGCATCGCCTCCAGGGAAACAGCGTGCTATGCAGCAGGCGGGGGATCAGCGGAGGGGGCGCGCGGGGCAGGGGCGCAGGGAAGGCCAAAGGCGGCATCGTACTCGTTCGGACAGCTTCGGACGGGACCCCCCCCACAACAACCCAACAATGAAACCCCCCCAAAACCCATTGATGGCAACCGGCCAAAACAAAAAGCAAAAAACAACACCCCATAGTCTCAGTCTAGCCCAAATGGGCGAGTCTGCAGAAAACAGTCAAGTGGACGTCCAGCCACACACCACCCCCCCGCCCCCCCAACCCCCAGCCCAGCATCGTGAAAGCTAAGAGCCTCTCCCCCCGGAGAAAAATTAGGCCGTCAAGGCCACACCAGTAGACTCAGGCAAGTTCCTGGCCGCAGTCCTCAGGGCCTCCGCCATGTCAGCTCTGATGGTGGGCGAGTCCGGGCGACTCACTGGCGCTGACGATGGGCGCCTTCTCGACCTCCGTCGGCTCCGCCGCTCGGGGCGCCTCCATGCGGGTGTAGCCCCTTCCTCCTCCGTAGCAGTAAGGCCCAGCACCCCGCAAACATCTTGTAAGGAGCGCAGCTGATGCAGTACCCCATTCCATCGAAAGATAAGACGGAAGGGGTGACCCCAGGAGTAGGCTGTCTCGTGCTCTCGCAGAAAGTCCGTAGCGATGCGGAAGGACCTGCGTTTTTGCAGTGTGATGGCAGACAGGTCCTGGTAGAGCGCCACAGGTCTTTCGCGGAAGGTCAATGGTTGCTTCCTACGGGCCTCAGTCATGATGCGCTCCTTTAGAGAGAAATCCGGCAAGAATGCCAGGATATCAGGCGGGGGTGCCGATGACTGACGCTGGCGGCCCACCCTGTGTGCCCTGTCGATGCGGATGGGGAAATCCGCTCCCTCCTCCAAGATGTCGCGGAACAGGTCCTGCAGATAAGCCACTAGGTCCGCACCTTCATCGGCGGATGGAACACCCCGGACCCGGATGTTGTTCCTCCTGGACCTGTTCTCGAGGTCCTCCGAGTGGGCCTGGAGCTCGACACATTGCTCCCGGAGGCGGAGGACGTCCTGCTGGAGATGGGTTATCTCCTCATCGCGGCGTTGAGCCGCCGTCTCCACAGTGTCGACCCGTTCGCCCAGGCCCTCGACTTCCCTGCGCACCTCCCGGACCTCTCCAGCCACTTCGGTCTTAAGAGTCTGAAATTCCTCCTTGAGGGAGGAGAATAAGTCCTCCATGAAGGACCGCGTGACCGGCGGCTCGCCCGCATTTGCGTCCGTTGATACCCGGGAGGCCCCCGGGGACGGCTGCGTCCTGTCGCGTAGTTGCTGGGACCTGCCGAGCATTTCCGGCAAGGTGCGATCACCCCGTGCCGCGCCACGTCTCCCAGTCATCTTGGGGCCCGGCAAAGCCCGGGATTAGTTGCTGTAGGCGAGCGCCACCGCTCGCAGGCACCAGATGTGAGGCCTTCGCCGAGGACAAGGATAGTGCGTCACAGGCGACAAAATGGCGGTCCGGGCATGGGCAAGACGGCCCTCGGGCCAGCAGGGCAGGCAGCAACGTCCGAAGAGTAGGCCTTCCGTCTCGTGTTTCCAGGGAGGGCAGTAGACGAGCTGGCGCCAGAACGAGTCGAGGCTCCCGTGTGAGAAGGGCGCGGGCAGGGGCCACCAAGCTCAGCCACACAAAGACAAGATGGCGGGAGGGTGGGACCCAAGAAGGCAGCCCGGGCCAGCAAGTCCGTGGGCAACTCTCAAATGATAACGGGTCCGGAAAGTGCGAAACCGGTGCCTCCCCCCATCACCAGTCGATTGCCCGGCTCGGGCACTGCCCTAACTCCGCCATCCAGCGCCTCCGGGCGCGGAGTTCGCAAGGCGTCGCCCCCGAGACCCCGGGCAGTGGGGGGATCGCCGGTACAGGGCTAAAGTCCGTCGCCCGGCAATGGTGCTTGCCACCAGGGCACCGCCAGGAAGCCACCTCGCTCCGCGGAGTCCTTCTAGTCCGCTCCTACGGGATCTCCGGCGTTCCGCTTTTCAGCACTCGGGCCAGCCAAGGCGCGCGGACAGCTCCGCCTCCAGGCTCCTCTCCTCGGGGCGACCCGGGCTCTGGTCCTCGGAGCGATCTCCGAATAAACTTTTCGGGAACTTCCCCCGGGGCTCCAGAAGTCAAAGTGGCACCAAAATGTGCCCCAGGAACTCCGGCACATTTCTCTCACCCGCAGTGCAGCTGCGGGGGGAGAGAGGCGCAGGAATCGGGGCTCGAGCTGAGCCGGGCCGGAGGAGCTACGGGAGGAAGCGTCCGCTCACCCCGCCATCTTGGCCACGCCCCCCATAATAGATCTTTTAATAGCAATTTCGTTTCAGATAATTACAACCAACTGGAAAGATAATTCATAGATTTCATATAATGCCTGGTGGAACTTGGTATGTCATCACCATAGGCTTGATCGCGCTTTTAACACCCCTGCACCTTTACTAATCAAAAATGACTTGTCATGGTTGCCGTTAACTGGGTTCCTTTCCAGACATGTCCCTTAAATGTTTCTTTTTTATTCTTTTATCTCCCAATAATGTTCATAGTTGTTTCTTACTTTTATGTCTTTATAGAAATTTTAAGTATTGAATCAGTATTCTAGATTGCCCTATTTTTCCTCCCATTCCCCTCTCTCTCTTTTCTCTTTCTCCTCCCCCCGATAAAACAAAATACCTTTAAAAAGCTTTGTTCCTTGGTACAGTTTATTTACCCCCTTTTGGGGGTGGTGTTGCATATTGTCATATTTTCATGCTTTTATTCTTCTTTTTTCATTGCCATTTATACATGTACTGATGTTTTACTTTGTATATCTTATTTAATAAAGCTTTGTAAACTAAAGAAATTAAAATTAAATTAATTATCAATACCAATAAAAAATGAATTAAAAATAATTACCAATTAATAAAAATGAATTACCAATTAAAAACAAATCATTATCAATGAATAAAAAATGATTACCAATGAATAATTAATTATCAAATAATTATCAATACATATAAGTAAAAATAAATATTTACTTTATTACAATTAAATTACTATCCACACAATTTCCCTATAAACCCACAACCCGCTCCAAATGATAAATTATACAATTACCATAATTAACAATTAATAAAAATGAATTACCAGTTAATAAAAAGTAATTACCAATTAATAATGAATTATCAAGTAATTAATTATCAATACATGTAAATAAAAATAAATATTAACTTTATTACAATTAAATTACTTCCCACCCAATGGGGAGGAAATCAAAGAATTTTTTTAAAGATTTAATAAGTCCAAAACAACTTCCAGCAGTGATCCTGACGTGGTCATCGAAAGAAAGAGATGAATCGAATTGCACGCCCAGGTTCCGTGCTGAAGATACCGCACTGGGTGGGGCCTCAGATCCTATGGGCCACCAATTTTTCGGGCAGAAAGATAGATCTTTACCCAGCGGTATGATTTCTTGGCACTATTGCATCTTAGATGGTTTTTGTTAAGCCACTGAAAAACATCAGAGAGACAATTTTGGAATCGCAAATCTGCGTCCGTACACTTTTTGTCAATAGTGACGACAAGTTGTGTGTCGTCAGCGTATGACGTGACGAGGATCCCATGAGATTTTATCACAGCGAGAAGGGGAGCCATGTAGATGTTAAAAAGAGAGGACTTAATATGGACCCCTGGGGCACTCCTGATGTGATGGGTTTCTCGCTGGATAGATAGGGACCCAAAGACACAGTCTGGGACCTGTTAGATAGGAAAGATTTAACCCATGCCAGGACTGTGTCTGTCACGCCGATCCCTCGCAGTCTGTTGATCAGGATAACATGCGAGATAGTGTCGAACGCCGCTGTTAGATCAAGCAGGATGAGGACGGCTTGCCTTCCCTCATCCTGCAAGAACTTGATGGAGTCAGCTAGTTCGATCAAGGCTGTTTCGGTGGAGTGATCGGAACGAAATCCCGACTGTTGAGGATGCAGGATGTTGTGGGTCTCCACAAATGTTTTTAGCTCTCCATGTACTAACTGTTCCGTGATCTTACCAAGGACAGGCAGTAGTGAAATGGGGCGCATGTTGGTGAGATAAGTAGGAGATTTGTTCTGCTTCTTCATCAGGGGCTTCACAATAGCCTTCTTCCAGTCGTTGGGCACTATCCCGGACTCAAGAGATTCATTAATGATGGTGTTAATGTGGGGATTAACTGCATCAATCAGGTGATGCAGGATGCTAGGAGGGCAGGAGTCGGTGGGGGCTCCTGATTTGCACATAAAGTGCTCTTGCAGCCTTATCATACAAATTTATATTTAATTTACTATAATTAAATTACTTTCCAACCCATTCCCCTATAAACCCACAACTCGCTACGGAATTAAATTACGCAAAAATTAAATTACATAACCTTCAATACTTAAAAAAAATTAAACATACATTACAAAATTAATACATAATTTTAATACACATACTACCATACATACAACTAAAAAAAAATTGATATTATGGAAATCGATATTTTTTATTCGATATTATGAAAATCGTTATTTCATACCCCAAATTCGATATTCTGACTAACTATATTTTGGTAATTCGATATTCTGGGCTGTCTATATTTTTAATTCGATATTTTGGGCAGTCTATATTTTGGATTCGATATTTAGGGTGGTCACCTTCCGCCACAACTGTGAAGCCCTCCAGACATGTAGGTCTACATGTTTGTAGTAAATGTGGGTAAGACGGGGGCATAGCTGCAAAATGGAGATTACTTATAGATAAATTGGAGCAGCTGCAGGTTTAGGAATAAAGAGGGGTGTAGGGATTGATATACAAATGCAAACATTGTTACTACAGCCGAAGATGTCACAATATATATATATATATATACACTACACATGTCCTCTCACAGGTTACTGCAACACACTACCATATAAGGTAGCGTCACTTCCTGCTCGTGACACCACTTCCGCCCTGCACGGAATCTTCGCAGGTTAGCGGTCTAGTGCTGCCGAGCCTGCTGAGTATATAGTTCTCGCCTCCAGCTCCCAGCCCCATTGACAAACGTGGCGATCTAGGCTGCGGTTGTGGATGCTGCTGTAAAATTTTTATTTCGCTGCTGATTTTAACAGCACGCTTGAAAAAGCATTTTAAATTGTAATTTGCACATTGTCTTTGCAACACCTCTAAGTTCTTCTCACCTGCATTTCCATTCGCTCGTGGCCCCGTTCCGCCCCGGCTCTGTGCCGTTTGTGCGGAGGGTCAGCTTGAGGAGCGTCACTTCCTGCTCGTGACACCACTTCCGCCCTGCACGGAATCTTCGCAAGTTAGCGGTCTAGTGCTCCCTCACCTTTAGTATTTAATGGCGGTATGGAGGAAGCGCAGCGGACGAGCGCAGCGGGAGCGCCGACTTCGCGCCGAAGTCGCGCACAAGTCAAGCCCGTCTGCGCCCGTCCTCGGCCGACCAGGCCCAGGGCCTTGTCGTAATGCCCAATCTTATTCTTACTCCTCCACCGACCTCCTGAGACTTAAATCCTTAGGACCTATTCCCACCCGCACTGTTAGGGCGGCTCAGGAATGTGGCATTCTTGTTCCATCCGATATCCTTGCACTTGAATCCCTTCACGACCCCCCCCAAGCCCTTTCCCCTGCACTGTCGCCGACTTCCGCCTCCTTACTCATCTACTACCTTAATACCCGTTCCCTCATTCGCCACCAGCTTGAGATATTTCAACTGTTGCATCAGAGCACCATCGATATCCTTCTCCTAGCCAAAACCTCGATCACCGAGGACTCAGCCCCTGACATCCTCGCAGCAATCCCTACGGGATACTACATTATGCAAGCCAACCGTCCCGCTGGGAAGACGGCGGCGGGGTGGCGGCTATCATCCGCTCTGAACATAAATTCTCTGAGGTCACCGTGACATCTATTCCTAAAACTGAATGCTTAGCTCTTAAATTTTCTTCTGCTAAGTCGTCCTTTATTTGTGTTATCGTCTACAGGCCCCCTGAATATATGCCTCTCTTCCCCCAACTTTTCAGCGATTCTATCGCTCAACTTGCGATCAATCATGCCAATATCTTGGTTATTGGCGACTTCAATTATTGGCCTTCTGCTGCCCATGAAAGCCAATCCTCCTCGGAATTCACCGACCTCTTAACTAGCATGAACTTTTCCCAGCACGTCCACACCCCTACCCACCACAAAGGCCATATCCTTGACCAAATCTGGACGTCCAATCTCGACATCTCCCCTCCCGCTGTCCTCCCCTGCTCCTGGTCCGATCACAGCCTCATCTCCTTTCAACTGCATCTTCATACTTTGTGCCCCCCCCCTTGCTAAGAATCTCTTGGCTCGTAACTGGAAAAGGGCAAATCTGCCTGACTTTCATGCCATACTGGCCTCCACTGCACCCACGTCATCGAACTCTCTAGGGGATCAGGCTGATCATCTTGATGAATGGCTACGTCTTGCAAGCAACAAAGTTGCCCCTTTTAAAAAAATCAAAGCTAAGCGCCCTCACGACGCACAACGGTGGTTCACGGACCAACTCAAAGCGGATAAACTTGCTCTGCGGTAAGCTGAACGCCGTTGGCGCCGCAACTACGACCCACAGCTCAAACTCGTCTATGCTGACTCTCTAAAGTCTTATAAAAAATCGATTCTCACAGCTAAAACGGCCTACTTTTCTCAAAAAATAATGGACTCTAACAACAAAACCAAGGAGATCTTCTTAATTGTCAACGAGCTTTCCCTGCCTGATAGGGTCACCCTCCAACCCCAGCCAACCCAAACCCTGTGCGACTCTTTAAACTCTTACTTTATCGATAAAATCATAACCATAAAAAACAATATCCCGACCCCTGCATCCCCTCTTCCTCCTCCCCTTCCCCCCAGGAACACCAGCATCCTGACGGAGTTTCCTCAGATCTTGAGAGAAGCCTTCCTTGCTTGTCCGGACCCCCCACTCGCATTGCTTAATAACTCTCTTGCTACTGGGGAGATCCCTCGCTCTTTCAAACAAGCAGCCGTTCTACCCATCTTAAAAAAATCCAACGCGGACCCCACAATCCTAAGTAATTATCGACCCATCTCCCTCCTCCCTTACTTAGGAAAGATCTTGGAGACTTATGTCACCCGCTGCCTGAGTTCCTTTATAGAGAAATCCTCCTTCCTGGACCCCCAACAAGCTGGTTTCAGACTCCTCCATTCCACTGAGGCGGTCATAGTAGCAGTCATGGACGCCCTCAGGAAAGGTGCCGACAATAACATCTCTCAGGCCCTTGTCCTTTTAGACCTCTCGGCAGCATTCGACACGGTCGATCATGCCATCCTGATCGACCGTGTCCACAATGCCGGCATCCAGGGGGTGGCCCTTGACTGGCTCAGATCATTCCTCGACCAGCGTTCACAAGCTGTTCACCTGTCCACCTTTTCTGCACCTTACACATCCCTCACCTGTGGTGTCCCACAGGGTTCTGCACTATCCCCCTTCTATTTAATTTGTATCTGCAACCCCTATTAGCTTCCCTCCGCAATTCCCCGGTCACAATTTTCAACTACACGGACGATCTTCAGTTAATTTTTCCCATTGGTTCCTTTCCTTCCTCCCGTCTCAATTTTCAGTCCATCATGCTGACCATCGCAGAGTGGATGTATCACAGCCAACTAAAATTGAACCCCACAAAAACTGAGCTCGTACTTATGGGGGGCCCCACTAATCCGTGGAATACCACCTTCTGGCCAACATCCCTGGGTACGGCACCCACTCCAGTGAGCACAGTGAAGAGTCTGGGGGTGATTATTTCTAAAGACCTCTCGATGAGACCACAAATCAACTCAGTCACCTCATCCTGTTTTTTTCATCTTAGGCGGATTCGCAAAATCAGCAGGTTTCTCACCAGGGATGCCCTGATTCAAGTCATCATCGCTCTCATCACCTCCAGGCTCGACTACGCCAACATGCTGTATGTGGGGATCCCCGCATGCCACCTTCACCGGCTGCAGCTGGTGCAGAACCAGGCTGCCCGTCTGATCTTCCGCCAGCCTAAACATCAGCATGTCACTCCCCTTCTCCGTAGTCTTCATTGGCTCCCTGTCTCCAAGCGCTGCACCTTCAAGCTGGCATGCTCAATTTTCAAGGCCCTCTCTGATGCAGCCCCTGCCTTCATCTCATCTGTCTTGACAAGCCACATCCCCCTCAGAGCTCTTCGCTCAGCATCTCTCAACCTCCTCATGGTCCCCAAATTCAAACGCAAAAAGCACAGTGGTTTGAGTTTCTCTGATCTGGCCCCCTCCACTTGGAACTCCCTGTCACCCACACTTCGTTTATGTCCCAGTTATGACTGCTTTCGCAGACTACTAAAAACCCTGCTATTCCAGTCTGCTTACGAATAACCCCCTCACCCTTGATCACTGTACTTGTCAAGAGCGCCATGAAACCGTTGGTGAAAGTGCGCGGCATAAATAATTTTAACGTAACGTAACGTAACGTTTAACGTAACGTAATGGAAGTAGGGACTTAGAATAACACCACAAGAAGTTATCTTAGCTAATGAAAACTGGCACCAACGTCTCTGGTGCTTCCTCGCTCATCAAAAGGTGGTATACAAAATCAGTGGAGATGCAATTCAGTAACAAAATGTGGAACTCACGGTTATGTTATCTAAATTAGGATAATAGAGGCCTCTACTGTCCTACAAGATTACGAGGTCGGGGTTTATTGAACATTGGCCACTAGGCGCTAGTGCAAATGCAGTATGCCTGAAAAGGAAGAGGGGTTGGAACATGGTCTGGCAGAACTCATGCACTCAATGACTGTCACTGGAGGTGGGGGAAGGGGAAGGGCCAGAGGGCAGAGGGGAATGTCTTGTGGGGTCCCTCAGGGTTCACCCCTGAGTCCTACCCTTTTTAATGTGTATGTCACACCCATCATCCATCTGATTAGTTCCTTTGGTTTCTCAGTATGCTAATACATTGATGGCACCCAGTTAGTTGCGTAAGTCTCCTCATACGTAGAAAAGGCAGCACCCAAGTTTAATGCATGCATGACTGATATTGCTCAATGGATGATCCAGAATTTTTGAAAACTCAACTGTAATAAAATGGAGGCACTGTTATTCGGTACCAGCAATACCCTCTAAAACAATTCCTGGTGGCTGCAAAGTCTAGATTTCTGCCAATTCCAGTTTAGAAGGCTGGAAATTCGGGTGTGGTGTTTGACAAACTTACTTTTGTTGACCACTCTAATCAGGTAACATCTTCCTGTTTGTTAATGTTAAAAGATTTAAAAATAAATCTTACCATATCTTCCGCTTGATCTTAGGAAAACAGTGATCTTGGCACTGGTTATTTCAAAGATTGACTACTTTAATGCCTTACTGGAGGGACCCCAGTCTTGAGTCTTGAAAAAACTTCGACTCTTCAAAATACAGCCGTAATAGTTCTATTTAATCTCCCCAAATTCTGTTGGGTATCGAAATGCAACACAGAACTCTACTGGCTCCCTCTTACACGTTTCCAATTTAAAGTTCTTTGTTGGGTCCATATAGGACTTTACCAAAATGGTCCATGCTTTCTTAAAGATACTTTTAAATGGTACTCAGCCATAAGAACGCTATGGTGCAGCGCAGCTAACAAAGTACAAGTGCAGAGAATAAAGAAAGAAAACTGGGGTGGAAGAACATTTTCCTACTCAACCTCTAAATGGAATGAACTGCCCGACCATTTGAAATCTCAATCCAACCTTTCAAAATTCAGACTATTTAAAATATATGGCAGGTTTTTCAGGAAAATTAGACTCACTGCCAGTGTTTAGTATTTTCTGGATACTAGTGCCAAGATACCAACTGGTATTAACGCGCTTTACAAGACCATTATGACATAACATAGCAAATATTTAAGGTATAGAAGAAAGACCATATAATTTGCTAAAAATAGCATGTTTGTAAAAAAAAATTGGACACAAGTAGTCAAGATTAGAACATTAACGACTAAACCAGGTGCACTGTCACAACGCCAGACGATCTGGCCAGTGTAGAAAGGTAAGGGTGTTTTGTTTGGTAGTCTCCACGTAAATATTTACCTTTGCAGCCGACATTCCCTTAGTGATGGAACAAACTCCTCCTTTATCCTGGGTAAGAAAAGAACAGAAAAGGAGATGTCTTACTTGAACTGTTTCCAGCTTGTCACTTCCTTCAGATATAGATCTCATACAGCTGGTCAGTTTCCACTGCTCAGTAAGTAGTGAGATTTGAATCTTCATGCTGTATATCACCAGAGCTCTGGGACACAAATATTGAACAATGGCCTGACAGTGCATCAAATTGGAAGTAAGTACTCTTACCTGTTACTATTCTTACCTGCAATGTGAATTCCCCTTGCTGTATCACTATTTCAGATTTCTAGAGGGCTGTGCAAAAGTTTGTCAAAAAATGAATCGTAGAGTGTGTGGCCAAGATGGCAGGCGTACGAGATACCCGACATGCTCCTCCCTTTCCTGGTGTGCAAGAAGAGGAGAGGTATGAAGCCTCAATGTCCAGGCCTCAGGGTGGCTCCATGTGCCTGCCATGGTTGTTTTGCGTGAGGGGACTCTGAGCAGGCGTGCAACGCCCATAGGGCTGGAAGGGCTTCAGCCCCCCTGTCGTGTGCCTCAGCCTGGGCTGCTGCAGCTCGAGCTGCTGTGGGCTCGGCTGGGCAGTGTCTGGAGTCTTACCTCCGGCACCTGAGTTTTTCACAGGTCTTGAAAGACCATTTGCATTTTTTTATACGTTTGTAAACTGTTTAACAAGGCTTAGTTTTTTTCTGGTTTTCATACCCCCCGGGCACCCACTCTGTCTATTCTAGTGGTCTTCAAACCTTTTAATACTGTGCCCCTCCTCACCCGCCCAGTGGAAAAAAAACATCGCCCGTCTTAGAATCTCCACATTTATTCTAATAAAAGGACACCAATATAATGAGCTGGCAGCCCTAATCATAATCAGACACACAGAGTCCTAGTTCCCACTGCAATACTTCCTAGTGATACATAGATATCAATGGTTGCTCATAAATCACACCAGGGGAGTTCCTTCCTCTAAGGATACTCGTGACATCTCAATCTATTGCTTATTTAAAAGGCAACCTTACTCTGATCTCGACAATACAAGACAACACAGGACTCACAAACACTTTGGACGGACAAAAAATGTGTGAAGAGCGAGATGGCACCTCACGGGCGCACCACCAATGGGACCCCTGGCTGGTACTCACCAGGATGGCCCTGTTATCATCATTGGTGCCATCAAGCTTTAACGGAAACGTGTCTCAAACCCAAAATGACAGTGCGTGATGCAGTGAACACAACTTATATGTAACAAAACTAACAAACATTTAAACAATTACACATATAAGATACTGAGCAACCAGGACATTAAACTTTACTTATGCTCCCTTCTTAGTTGCAAACAGTAGAACAATTAAATATAAAACAGAAGAGTGTGAAGACTACCTATCGCTTCACACCCCACTTACAGCCGACATGTTTCATTGCCGTGGTATTGATCAGGCAATTTCCTCAGGGCCACTCAATTTGAATGCCACTGCTAGAGGCACTGTGCTGCCAGCGCTGTAATAAAAACAGACACAGATATAAAGGGTTACATACCTGGCCACCTAACTGGAGTGTGAACATTAACACTCATGCAGTCTAACAATCATGCTATTCCAAATACGGGATGTTATAATTACCCATTGCGTAATTCACCCTCTCATACCAGCCGAGAGGAAACAACTAGGAAGAATGCCCCCTTTGGTGAGCAAAATCCTATCTCCCTTCCATGTGGTTACTGCAATGAAATAAAAAAGGCATGAGGGATTCGCCTCCTACATAGCGCGATCTTACTTCTGTTTTGGCAAAGCTTCACCCTTTAGTTTCTGGTCCTTCTGATCTCACCCTTGGAGAATAGTCGTCCGGCTTCTTCTCATTACTCGAACGCCGAACGACTGACACAGCCGGTCTATTTGTTTACATGAGTGCCGATTTTCGAGGTTTCTCATTGGTCGAAAATCGGCTTCCCTGATTGGTTCATCAAGTCACATTGTTTTGCTTGTCAAGCCGATTTCCCTGCTCTCTCATTGGTTGTTGTCTTAGTCATTGGACTAGGTCATCTCTTTACATGACAACAGCGGCCATGTTAGAACGGACCCTGTGCCAAAGTAAACCCTTGTGTACCAAAGGTTCTTGTAGTTATTTTTAGTCATGATATTTCTAGAAGGGCGGCGCTACCTCGTTCTGCGTGGTGACTCCACATTTTGAATATTTACGCATTTTCAACCGAGGTCTTTTCATCCTTAAAAATTACAGAGCTCCAACAGTCTTATAGTACATTTCGTTTTTAATCGCTCCCTGTATTGTTTATGCGCTGCTATTTTCATTAAAGTTATCCCAGAGGAAATTTATATCGTGATGCACATTAACCTGCTATAACAATACGCGTGAATATGGGGGCCATCTTAGAATGGTAAGCATGGGTGTAACTTGAAATCTGCTGGGGCGCTACTGTTTCATGCGGTACACTATACCTGCCTTAAGTGTGCAAGAGGACACTCAGAAGTTCGGTGCCCAGTATATTGGGTTCAGCCTATGTAGGTCCCGGTGGCAGATCTTTTAAAGTACTTCAGGTTATCACATTTAAAGACACCAATGTATCCAAATATTCCGATGTTGGGTGCCCAATGCATACAGAGAGTAGTGTTATTGACACAGTATACCGCATAATGATAAAGTTAAAGGCCACAATCGGTGCTTAGTCATCTGTGAATGTATACCGGGGTGTCTCATTACCTTCTCATGCGGGACCTGATATAGTGAGGGTTAGTATGGCGTACCCTCTAGGCTGATCCCAACCCTTTCAGATACCATACATAACTTCAGTTCCATTATCTGCTCGGACAGAGACATAGTGCCTGAATATTTGTCTGTGGCTCAGGTTTTAACAACTCACTGGGCCAAGGAGCATTCACGTGATTTACCTCAGCGTAGCTTGTTCCACTCTAAAAGTTCATTTAAGCCCCTCTGCTCACTTTGTTCTTGGTATATCCAGCGTGCCTCCTTGGTGATCAGACGTCTCTCCATAGTCTGGGTGTCACCCATCACTCTTTCTAGTACTACCCACGTGAAGGTGTGTTTATTGCGGTGGCAGTGCTGCACTAACTTGGTAGTCAATTTTCCGATCCTGATAGTACTGATGTGTTCCTGGATCCGGAGTTTGATTTTGCGTGTCGTGAGCCCTATATACTCCAAACCACATTCACATCTCAGTCTATATACAACATTGGAGGTGTTGCAATTACTGAACTGGTTCAATGTCCAAGTCTTGCCGGATTGTAGTGTCACTGCGGTGGTTTTTTTTGTCATTGGGCATACGGAGCAATTTCCACAAGGGAAATGTCCATTCGGAATGGTTTTCATTTCTGTTTCTGTTCGTGGATTAGTCCTGGTATGGACTAGCTTGTCCTTCAAGTTACTAGCTCTCCGGAAGGCGAAGCGCGGGGGGGGCATCTTAAAGTCTCCCGTAGAGAGTAAAGACCAGTGTTTCCTGATAGATTGACGAATCTTGGTGGCCATGGGATCGAAAGTCATGACCACCGGTAGGCAGTCCCTTCTTTCTTTTATTTGGGTTTCCAGCAGAGCAGCCCTCGGTGTATTTAAAGCTCTTTTTTGTGCCCGTTTGATGACTCTTCGTGGGTAATTTCTGACTTCCAATTTTTCACTTAGTTCTCCCGCTTGTTCTTTATATCTTTGCGTAGATGAGCAATTTCGCCTGTATCTTAAAAATTGACCCACAGGGAGATTGTCTCTGAGTGCTCTTGGGTGGTATGACTGATATGAAAGTAATGAATTCCTGTCAGTCGGTTTTTGGTGAACGCTCGTGCTAAATCCTCCGTCAACTGCTTCAATGTCTAGATCGAGATACACTGCACTGGTATGATGGTAATTCCAGGTGAAGCGAAGGCTCATATCTTGTGTGTTTAACCAATTAAGAAACCGGAGGAGAGAGGATTCATCCCCGGTCCACAGGAGGAGCACATCATCTATATATCGCCTCCACAGGCGAATATGATCTTTGAAGGGATTATTCTCGGCCTCGATGATGTGCTCCTCAAATTGGCCGACATATATACAGGCCAAGCTGGGAGCCATTGTGGCTCCCATTGATGTTCCGGTCACTTGAAGGAACAAATCATTCTTGTAGCTGAAGAAGTTGCGCGTGAGCGCCAATTCAACGCATTGCATGACAAAACTCTGGGGGGCATCATAGAACCACTCCTGTTTGGCTAGTGCCCTCGCGGTTGCCACCAATGCAGCGTCTTGAGGGATACACGAGTAAAGCGACTCGATATCGATGGTTACAATATATTCTGTGCCGGGATCAAAGGTCATCTCTGCCAGAACATTTAGAATGGCCGTTGTGTCCTTGACATAGGATTTTTGAGTTATCACAGATTCGCGTAGGAAATAATCGGCGAACTGTGATAAAGGTTCCAGTATGGATTGAATTCCGGATACAATGGGCCGGCCCGGCGGAGGCCGGGCCAGCTTGTGTATCTTCGGAAGGATGTAGAAGGCGGGGGTCCTAGGGTTAGTGTTTATGAGGAACTCCGCCTCCTTCACATTTATCCACTGCTTTTCTTTGGCTCCTCCAACAAGCTCTTTTATTGTTTTCATTAGATCCGGCGTGGGGTCTTTCTTTAAAGGTTGATAGTTAGCCCTCATGTTGAGTAGGCGCCGTACTTCGGCGTCATAGTCGCTGGTGTTTAGTATGACGATGGCTCCGCCTTTATCCGCACTTTTTATTGTTATTGTATTGTTGTTCTGCAGCGATCTCATAGCTTCCCAGTCTGCTTTTGTCATGTTCTTGAAGCCATTGGTTTTTGCATCTCCTTCAATCCTACCAATATCCTCTAGGACCTTCATCTCGAAGACGGCCACCTCAGGTCCAACAGTGCCACTTGAAGGGCAGAAAGTGGAAGGCTTTCTTAAGTTGGTATTATATCCGGTATTTTCCTCACATGGTTGTTTCGCGAAAAACTTTTTGAGCTTTATTTTTCGCATTGTCTCATAAAATTCAGTGCGGCATTTAAAGGCATCATGGATGGGCATAGGAACAAATCCTAGCCCTTTGTTGAGCACTTTTTCTTCGTCGTCAGTTAGCTGATGATCAGATAAATTGACTACGATGTTATTTATACTGGTCGTTTTCCTCTGTTCCGTGTTTGGCGTGGGGAGAATGTTTGCCATTGTTGTGGTGGTCGATTGCCTCGGTTCCCTCCTCTGCCTAGTTGTTGCTGCTGCTGTTGTCCCGGGCCTTTGTTGGTTGCTTGGCCCTGTTCTAAAAAATTACGCAACAGCACACTAAGATCAGTGTTAGAGTTTGCAGCCTCGGGTTGGTTGAATCTCACTCTGTTAGCACTTTGAGCTGGCTCCGGTTCCTCCTCACTGGACGTGTTGTCGAATGTCCAGTTAGTGGGTGTTCTTCGTTGTGGTTGGAATCTAGCTCCTCTGCCCCTTCTGCCCCCTCCAAATTGTTGTTGTTGTTGTTGTTGTTGTTCTGGGGCAGATTGGTAGTGTGAGTCGTTGATATATGGGAAAGCCCACTCGTGTGTGTAACGTTGTAGGTTACGTTGTAGTCCCCTGATTTTCTGAGTGATCATATATTGTTTATATTCCTCAATATTGTCTTTGATCTTTTGTAAATGCTCCTTGGCGTCAGTAAAGCTACTGTCCCGGTTAATGGCTTCTTCGAGGTCAATGATTTCCTTCAGCACTTCTTCGCTCAGTCTCTGTGCCGTGCTGATAATAAGGATCAACCAATCTCTGGTACACTTATTAGCGATAAAGCTCCAATCGCGTCGGAACTGTTTATCGTCTAGAAAAATACGAGGCTCAATCCTCACTATGAGGCTTGCAGGTGAGGCTCCTGCCTGATAATATTCAGGCATAAGAGCCCCATGTAGGGCAATTCTTATGTGTTTCTTTTTAAGATTACTTAGCTTCTCCCATTCTTCTCTTACTTTGTTATTACCACTCAACGGATTATTTTCAAACAGAGAAGGACCAGCTAAAATAGCAGCAATTTGCTCGTCAGTGAAAGCTAGGCAATTTTTGTCCATTCTAAGGTTATAGGCTTATTGATAGTTAGACTGCACAGTAAAAGGTGGATGTGGACCAGGAGACAACAATCACTTTATATCAAGTATAATAAAAGATCAGAGTTTTTTAGAAAATAAGGTCGCTGTTAAAAAAACTCTCACGGCTGGACCGCCGTACTGGAACTGCATACAAAAAAGGAGTCTAGAGGGAAAGACAGAACTAGGACGCCCTCCACTCAAAGAGTAATCAGACACACAGAGTCCTAGTTCCCACTGCAATACTTGTGAGGAACCATGTGAGGAAAATACCGGATATAATACCAACTTAAGAAAGCCTTCCACTTTCTGCCCTTCAAGTGGCACTGTTGGACCTGAGGTGGCCGTCTTCGAGATGAAGGTCCTAGAGGAAATTGGTAGGATTGAAGGAGATGCAAAAACCAATGGCTTCAAGAACATGACAAAAGCAGACTGGGAAGCTATGAGATCGCTGCAGAACAACAATACAATAACAATAAAAAGTGCGGATAAAGGCGGAGCCATCGTCATACTAAACACCAGCGACTATGACGCCGAAGTACGGCGCCTACTCAACATGAGGGCTAACTATCAACCTTTAAAGAAAGACCCCACGCCGGATCTAATGAAAACAATAAAAGAGCTTGTTGGAGGAGCCAAAGAAAAGCAGTGGATAAATGTGAAGGAGGCGGAGTTCCTCATAAACACTAACCCTAGGACCCCCGCCTTCTACATCCTTCCGAAGATACACAAGCCGGCCCGGCCTCCGCCGGGCCGGCCCATTGTATCCGGAATTCAATCCATACTGGAACCTTTATCACAGTTCGCCGATTATTTCCTACGCGAATCTGTGATAACTCAAAAATCCTATGTCAAGGACACAACGGCCATTCTAAATGTTCTGGCAGAGATGACCTTTGATCCCGGCACAGAATATATTGTAACCATCGATATCGAGTCGCTTTACTCGTGTATCCCTCAAGACGCTGCATTGGTGGCAACCGCGAGGGCACTAGCCAAACAGGAGTGGTTCTATGATGCCCCCCAGAGTTTTGTCATGCAATGCGTTGAATTGGCGCTCACGCGCAACTTCTTCAGCTACAAGAATGATTTGTTCCTTCAAGTGACCGGAACATCAATGGGAGCCACAATGGCTCCCAGCTTGGCCTGTATATATGTCGGCCAATTTGAGGAGCACATCATCGAGGCCGAGAATAATCCCTTCAAAGATCATATTCGCCTGTGGAGGCGATATATAGATGATGTGCTCCTCCTGTGGACCGGGGATGAATCCTCTCTCCTCCGGTTTCTTAATTGGTTAAACACACAAGATATGAGCCTTCGCTTCACCTGGAATTACCATCATACCAGTGCAGTGTATCTCGATCTAGACATTGAAGCAGTTGACGGAGGATTTAGCACGAGCGTTCACCAAAAACCGACTGACAGGAATTCATTACTTTCATATCAGTCATACCACCCAAGAGCACTCAGAGACAATCTCCCTGTGGGTCAATTTTTAAGATACAGGCGAAATTGCTCATCTACGCAAAGATATAAAGAACAAGCGGGAGAACTAAGTGAAAAATTGGAAGTCAGAAATTACCCACGAAGAGTCATCAAACGGGCACAAAAAAGAGCTTTAAATACACCGAGGGCTGCTCTGCTGGAAACCCAAATAAAAGAAAGAAGGGACTGCCTACCGGTGGTCATGACTTTCGATCCCATGGCCACCAAGATTCGTCAATCTATCAGGAAACACTGGTCTTTACTCTCTACGGGAGACTTTAAGATGCCCCCCCCGCGCTTCGCCTTCCGGAGAGCTAGTAACTTGAAGGACAAGCTAGTCCATACCAGGACTAATCCACGAACAGAAACAGAAATGAAAACCATTCCGAATGGACATTTCCCTTGTGGAAATTGCTCCGTATGCCCAATGACAAAAAAAAACACCGCAGTGACACTACAATCCGGCAAGACTTGGACATTGAACCAGTTCAGTAATTGCAACACCTCCAATGTTGTATATAGACTGAGATGTGAATGTGGTTTGGAGTATATAGGGCTCACGACACGCAAAATCAAACTCCGGATCCAGGAACACATCAGTACTATCAGGATCGGAAAATTGACTACCAAGTTAGTGCAGCACTGCCACCGCAATAAACACACCTTCACGTGGGTAGTACTAGAAAGAGTGATGGGTGACACCCAGACTATGGAGAGACGTCTGATCACCAAGGAGGCACGCTGGATATACCAAGAACAAAGTGAGCAGAGGGGCTTAAATGAACTTTTAGAGTGGAACAAGCTACGCTGAGGTAAATCACGTGAATGCTCCTTGGCCCAGTGAGTTGTTAAAACCTGAGCCACAGACAAATATTCAGGCACTATGTCTCTGTCCGAGCAGATAATGGAACTGAAGTTATGTATGGTATCTGAAAGGGTTGGGATCAGCCTAGAGGGTACGCCATACTAACCCTCACTATATCAGGTCCCGCATGAGAAGGTAATGAGACACCCCGGTATACATTCACAGATGACTAAGCACCGATTGTGGCCTTTAACTTTATCATTATGCGGTATACTGTGTCAATAACACTACTCTCTGTATGCATTGGGCACCCAACATCGGAATATTTGGATACATTGGTGTCTTTAAATGTGATAACCTGAAGTACTTTAAAAGATCTGCCACCGGGACCTACATAGGCTGAACCTAATATACTGGGCACCGAACGTCTGAGTGTCCTCTTGCACACTTAAGGCAGGTATAGTGTACCGCATGAAACAGTAGCGCCCCAGCAGATTTCAAGTTACACCCATGCTTACCATTCTAAGATGGCCCCCATATTCACGCGTATTGTTATAGCAGGTTAATGTGCATCACGATATAAATTTCCTCTGGGATAACTTTAATGAAAATAGCAGCGCATAAACAATACAGGGAGCGATTAAAAACGAAATGTACTATAAGACTGTTGGAGCTCTGTAATTTTTAAGGATGAAAAGACCTCGGTTGAAAATGCGTAAATATTCAAAATGTGGAGTCACCACGCAGAACGAGGTAGCGCCGCCCTTCTAGAAATATCATGACTAAAAATAACTACAAGAACCTTTGGTACACAAGGGTTTACTTTGGCACAGGGTCCGTTCTAACATGGCCGCTGTTGTCATGTAAAGAGATGACCTAGTCCAATGACTAAGACAACAACCAATGAGAGAGCAGGGAAATCGGCTTGACAAGCAAAACAATGTGACTTGATGAACCAATCAGGGAAGCCGATTTTCGACCAATGAGAAACCTCGAAAATCGGCACTCATGTAAACAAATAGACCGGCTGTGTCAGTCGTTCGGCGTTCGAGTAATGAGAAGAAGCCGGACGACTATTCTCCAAGGGTGAGATCAGAAGGACCAGAAACTAAAGGGTGAAGCTTTGCCAAAACAGAAGTAAGATCGCGCTATGTAGGAGGCGAATCCCTCATGCCTTTTTTATTTCATTGCAGTAACCACATGGAAGGGAGATAGGATTTTGCTCACCAAAGGGGGCATTCTTCCTAGTTGTTTCCTCTCGGCTGGTATGAGAGGGTGAATTACGCAATGGGTAATTATAACATCCCGTATTTGGAATAGCATGATTGTTAGACTGCATGAGTGTTAATGTTCACACTCCAGTTAGGTGGCCAGGTATGTAACCCTTTATATCTGTGTCTGTTTTTATTACAGCGCTGGCAGCACAGTGCCTCTAGCAGTGGCATTCAAATTGAGTGGCCCTGAGGAAATTGCCTGATCAATACCACGGCAATGAAACATGTCGGCTGTAAGTGGGGTGTGAAGCGATAGGTAGTCTTCACACTCTTCTGTTTTATATTTAATTGTTCTACTGTTTGCAACTAAGAAGGGAGCATAAGTAAAGTTTAATGCCCTGGTTGCTCAGTATCTTATATGTGTAATTGTTTAAATGTTTGTTAGTTTTGTTACATATAAGTTGTGTTCACTGCATCACGCACTGTCATTTTGGGTTTGAGACACGTTTCCGTTAAAGCTTGATGGCACCAATGATGATAACAGGGCCATCCTGGTGAGTACCAGCCAGGGGTCCCATTGGTGGTGCGCCCGTGAGGTGCCATCTCGCTCTTCACACATTTTTTGTCCGTCCAAAGTGTTTGTGAGTCCTGTGTTGTCTTGTATTGTCGAGATCAGAGTAAGGTTGCCTTTTAAATAAGCAATAGATTGAGATGTCACGAGTATCCTTAGAGGAAGGAACTCCCCTGGTGTGATTTATGAGCAACCATTGATATCTATGTATCACTAGGAAGTATTGCAGTGGGAACTAGGACTCTGTGTGTCTGATTACTCTTTGAGTGGAGGGCGTCCTAGTTCTGTCTTTCCCTCTAGACTCCTTTTTTGTATGCAGCCCTAATCATAAGACTGGAAGTTTGTTGCAGGATGAGAACATTATTTATTTCCTCCACCCTCGATCCATGAACAGGGCCGGACTGGGAACGCAAATGGGACCTGGCAATTGAGTATGACCGGCCACAAGGGAGGGAAAGGGCCCTGGTGAAGGGGCGTTAGGGTTGCGCATGGAAAAGACTGAAGCTGCTTTTTGTACAGGGGCTGATACTGCAGCACTGCTGCAAAACTGCCCCCCTGTGCCAAATACGGCCCCACCGGTCCAAAAAGGGCACCACCCTTCCGTCCCACTGAGAAATGCCCGGTGCCCGCTACGTCCAGTCCTGCCCTGTCCCTGAATAATGCCACAATAGCAATAGTTTAACTTATATCTGAAATCCTATGCCATCCCTCAATAACATGCTGAATAACTTGAAGTGTCTGGGAATGCACCCTGCATTCAGTCAACTTACTCCTCATTCTCGCCCTTCACTTCCACATTCACCCAGCACTCACAGCAATCACAATACACTGATCGCATGCACTCACACTATTCACCTTGTGCTCACCCTGACCACACCACACTTATGCCACTCACCATAAACTCACAGTTCTCTCTCCACTTACCCTGTGGTCACATAAGCACACTGCTCACTCTGCACTCACAGTGATCACTCACAATGCACTTGCACTGTTCACCCTGTACCTCACCCTGCAGTCACACGAGCACCCTACTCACCCTGCACTCAATGGACACTTCACTCACCTGTCCCTTCAGTGCTCACTCTGCAATCACACTCAAACAAGCTTATCAGTAACCAACATTCATTTGTCCCACTCTGCACTTACATCTGCACCCAAATTCATATGGTCACCTAACTCACTCTGTAGTCACTCCTCTCACCCTACTCACACACTGTTGCATCACTCACTGTGCACTCACATGGTCACTCCTGTCACCCGCAGAGGGTTAATTTGCTTGCTACAAAGAACGTGTACCAAGCAGATCAAATCAGAGTGTGAATAAACTACAATTAGCCCTATAAAATAAATGATATGTTTGTCAGAAAGGAGCTATAGAGAGATGAGGTGCTGTAGTGTAGTTCCTATTTTCCCTATAGGCCCTGCGCATTGGAATAACATAAACATCAGTGTAGACGTAGAACTGCGGTCTTCTAGGTCTCTGCTGACTATGTTAGACTTAATTGGGTTTTCGTACCAGCTCGCTCAGAGGTCACTGGAAACTTTCTTGACTGAATAGGAAGTGATCAGCTTCTTTGGCTCAGACAAGAAGGGATTCAGTTTTCCAACAACCGCATTAACATGACAACTTTGCTCCTCAGAATATGAGTCAATCTCTAGAGTCGTGTGAAACAATAGACAGCTATTTCACTCAGTCAGTTGTGCAGAATTACTTTCACCAGTATGCAGAGAATAGAGAGACGGGCGTTTTCAATAAAAGATATTATTTATTGAACAGTCTTCCTTCTCATGCAAGAGAAATTAATTGCCACAATTGCAAGACTTGTTATTATAAAAAGTGCGTACAGTAAAAGGAGTATCACAAAATAATACTGTAAAAGCATGGATATGGTTTCTTAGCCATAAGATGGTTAAAATGAATAAAATATATACATTCATATATACATTTGGCTAACGTCCTCAACTGGTGCTTCTAACTACACCTACCCCAGTGTACCTGACCTAAGCCTAACATGTGGGAGGGAGTAAGTAAGTAGCAGTTTAAGTTTAAGTTGGTTTTGCCAAGGGTTTGCTTCAAGAATTCTCTCTAAGGGTTTAGTCAGCACCCTACCTCTGGAATAGAATGTTGGAGGTCTGGTATCTCCTCTCAGGACTCGATATTCCAGTTACCCGCAAAGGTAGGCTGGAAACGCCGGAGCTGGATTTTCTCGGCAGGAGAAAAGACAGCGTCTTTCTCAGCACGTCAAGGAGGAGGGGCAGCGTCCGTGGGCTTCTCCCATCTGCTGGGCTTTCTGCAAGGGGACAGCTGATCTGCTCCAGTATTCACCACCACTGTGTTTGCTTAAGGCAACGTCAGTATTATTTATACCTGAAAGGTGCCGAGTTTGACGTAAGTTTTTGGACATAAAACGTCAATAAAGATGTCACTATGAACTGGTCGTTCTTACAGTGCTCGCAGGAGTTCTATTACTAATCAAAACAAAGCAAGCAGGGCTTTCCCAGGTTGCTGGGGGTTTGGTATGTCTAAAGAACTCAATGTGCTATCTAGGAATCTAAGGAAGTGACTTCTGCTATGTCATGGACTGTCATGGACTTCAGAGGCGACTTGCTGAAATATGGCTCGGATTACTATGCCCGTATAGGGATATGTATTGATTATAGCCGTATAGTGGCATGAGGTCACAATATTGATCGGGGTCCTAGATAAAACACAACACCCACTCCACGAATTTATGTCCATCAAATTACTAAAAACTAAAGCAATAAGATGCATGTGTATTCCTACCTACCCCAAAATACATTTTTGCATTTGAAATGGTGTATATCAAATCAAAAGTTTCTTTATTCGGAGTTTCAAATTTAGAAATCCATAAAAGCAATATTAATACATGATAATTTCTTTCTTTAAAAATTTTTTGATTATAAAATAATGCATACAATACAGTTTCACATATAAAAATCGTTTTCACTATTCTTTAGGAGTGCACTAGTCGAAAGGGAATTACTCACAGTTCATTTGGGGTGCTCTTATCAAACGAAGATTACTTTACAAATTTTTCCTGTGTCTAAATATGCATTTCAAAAAGTTTAGTATGTGATAACAGGTAGTTTCTGTGGCTAGGAGCTGAAGACACAACATAGCAGGGCGACATTGTCTGAAACCCCAAGATTTTAGCAAAGATAATAGCCACAGTTTTCGATGTTCATTATAAAATTTGCAAAACATAACTACATGTAAAGTGGATTGTGCAGACTTTTCGTCACAAGGACAAGGGGGTAGATTTGGATCCCATGCATTCATTACTGGGAATGCTATTAGTCTGTGGAATAGGTTTAATCTAAATCTTGTAAGGAGGAAACGATCAAAAATACTGATTTCAAGATTTAGGTAGGGCTGAATGTAAAAAGTGGATTGTACCATTTTAGCATGTTGAACAGATGGTTTGCCTGCTTCAGAGAGAAGCCTTAAATTGTCCAAATGTCCCAGGGCCAGAACTTTTAACTAATTTTTCGAAAGTTCACTGATCTTTTCAGGAGTGGAATAGTATTTCTCTAGCCCTAGGTCAATAAAAAAGTTCTTACTGTAGGCTAGCCATTTTATTTTTAGAGCAAGGTCTAGTGTCATAGCATCTGTTACTATTAGCTTGGTAAGAGCGTTTTTTTCCGAAGTCCAGATGTGGCGCCATAAAAGTAAAGGTTGTATTCTTGCTAGATCCTCGATGTATGGGACGCCTAGTTCAACATGGCATGCATACGTTGAGGATCGCTTTGGGGCCATCAGGAGAAATCTCAAAAAAGCGTTCTCTGCAATCTGTAGGGCTGAGACATCCATATGTCCCCATACGCCAGCCCCATATAGAGCTGTTGACTGGCATTTGGCTCTATATATTGCTAGTAATTCCAGGGGTGGTCGTTTTCCCAATTTTTGCGAGAAGGACACCAGAGCTGCTATGGCTCTCTTAAAGCAGTATTTCTTTGCTTCTACTGCCGCTTTCCAGGACAATTTATCATCTATTGTAATGCCCAAGTAACAGTATTCAGATGTAAACTCTATTTTTTGGTTTTTGAGAATTAGATCTTTAGGGTGTTTCCTCCCTGTGCCTGCCGTCATCACGAAAGTCTTTGTCACATTTATGTGGAGGTCAAGGCTGCCCATAAATAGGGAATATCTGGTAAGTACCTTCTGGAGTTCGCGAGGAGTCCGTGCCAGCAGGACGGCGTCATCCGCATAGAATAGAGCGCTAATCGGGCGATGTTTTGCCTGTGGGAGGTCCTGGGCACCCTTCAAAAGCTCAACCTCCAAGTTGTTAGTATAGAGGGAGAATAAGAAAGGTGCCAAGACACATCCTTGTCTGACTCCACGCTCCACACTAAATGACGCCGACAGCTCGCCCTTTCTACCAAAACGGACTCTGGCAGAAGGTTTCGAATACAGTTCTCTCTGAAAGTTCAGGAGTGGCAATTCTACCCCCATTTGTGAGAGCACTTACCAAAATTTGGAGTGTGAAACACCATCGAACGCGGCAGATAAGTCCACGTAAACCATGTAGAGTTTATCTTGTTTTGCGTATAAGTATTTCCCCATAATGATAGAAAGATTTAGAGCCTGTTCCACTGTTCCAAAGCCTTCCCGGAACCCAAATGAATTAAAAATAATTACCAATTAATGAAAATGAATTACCAATTAAAAACAAATCATTATCAATGAATAAAAATGATTACCAATGAATAATTAATTGTCAATTAATTATCAATACATATAAGTAAAAATAAATATTTACTTTATTACAATTAAATTACTATCCACCCAATTTCCCTATAAACCCACAACCCGCTCCAAATGATAAATTATACAATTACCATAATTAACAAATAATAAAAATGAATTACCAGTTAATAAAAAGTAATTACCAATTAATAATGAATTATCAAGTAATTAATTATCAATACATGTAAATAAAAATAAATATTAACTTTATTACAATTAAATTACTTCCCACCCTATTCCCTTATAAACCCACAACCCCGTCCAAATAAATAATACAATTAACATAATTATCAATAAATCAATTAATGCCAATAATTACCAATTCTAAACAATTAATTACCAATTAATTTGATATTTATTTGATATTTATGGGTATTTATAAAGCGCATACATTCGCTCCGAAAGGAGCATGTTGGCGCTATGCTTGCGTGCAGTAGATGAATGAAAGGTGATACGTGGTGAAAAAACTGGATCTAGATGGCTGCCAATACAGGGGTGTCTGGTTGTTGGTACACCCATGTCTTAAGGAGTTTTCTAAAAAGGCTCTCCTTTTCAATTAATCTAAGGTTGACAGGTAGGTTGTTCCATGCCCTAGCTGCCAGAACAGTGAAGGTTTTCCCACCCCTAGTTTTGTACTTAAATCTTGGAATTGTGATGAGATTTGTACCAGAGGATCTCAGACATCGCAAGGGTTGTAGCGTGTGAAGCGATTTGCAAAGTAATGGGGCCCTGTGTTTTTCATGGATTTGAAAACAGTAAGAAGAAGTTTAAAAATAATTCTTTTGTGTAATGGTAACCAGTGGAGGGAATTCAGCGCCGCTGAAGCTGATGACCTTCTGGGGAGTCCCAGAACCAATCTAGCAGCTGCATGTTGTATGCTCTGCAACTTTCTAAGGGTGGACTTTTTCACTCCAGCCATTAATCCATTGCAGTAATCAAGTTGGGAGAGTATTAAAGCTACCGCGACTGATTTTCTAGCTGCAATGGGGAGGAAATCAAAGAATTTTTTTAAAGATTTAATAAGTCCAAAACAACTTCCAGCAGTGATCCTGACGTGGTCATCGAAAGAAAGAGATGAATCGAATTGCACGCCCAGGTTCCGTGCTGAAGATACCTCACTGGGTGGGGCCTCAGATCCTATGGGCCACCAATCTTTCGGGCAGAAAGATAGATCTTTACCCAGCGGTATGATTTCAGTCTTGGCACTATTGCATCTTAGATGGTTTTTGTTAAGCCACTGAAAAACATCAGAGAGACAATTTTGGAATCGCAAATCTGCGTCCGTACACTTTTTGTCAATAGTGACGACAAGTTGTGTGTCGTCAGCGTATGACGTGACGAGGATCCCATGAGATTTTATCACAGCGAGAAGGGGAGCCATGTAGATGTTAAAAAGAGAGGACTTAATATGGACCCCTGGGGCACTCCTGATGTGATGGGTTTCTCGCTGGATAGATAGGGACCCAAAGACACAGTCTGGGACCTGTTAGATAGGAAAGATTTAACCCATGCCAGGACTGTGTCTGTCACGCCGATCTCTCGCAGTCTGTTGATCAGGATAACATGCTAGATAGTGTCGAACGCTGCTGTTAGATCATGCAGGATGAGGACGGCTTGCCTTCCCTCATCCTGCAAGAACTTGATGGAGTCAGCTAGTTCGATCAAGGCTGTTTCGGTGGAGTGACCGGAACGAAATCCCGACTGTTGAGGATGCAGGATGTTGTGGGTCTCCACAAATGTTTTTAGCTCTCCATGTACTAACTGTTCCGTGATCTTACCAAGGACAGGCAGTAGTGAAATGGGGCGCATGTTGGTGAGATCAGTAGGAGATTTGTTCTGCTTCTTCATCAGGGGCTTCACAATAGCCTTCTTCCAGTCGTTGGGCACTATCCCGGACTCAAGAGATTCATTAATGATGGTGTTAATGTGGGGATTAACTGCATCGATCAGGTGATGCAGGATGCTAGGAGGGCAGGAGTCGGTGGGGGCTCCTGATTTGCACATAAAGTGCTCTTGCAGCCTCATCATACAAATTTATATTTAATTTACTATAATTAAATTACTTTCCAACCCATTCCCCTATAAACCCACAACTCGCTACGGAATTAAATTACGCAAAAATTAAATTACATAACCTTCATTACTTAAAAAAAATTAAACGTACATTACAAAATTAATACATAATTTTAATACACATACTACCATACATACAACTAAAAAAAAAATGATATTATGGAAATCGATATTTTTTATTCGATATTATGAAAATCGTTATTTCATACCCCAAATTCGATATTCTGACTAACTATATTTTGGTAATTCGATATTCTGGGCTGTCTATATTTTTAATTCGATATTTTGGGCAGTCTATATTTTGGATTCGATATTTAGGGTGGTCACCTTCCGCCACAACTGTGAAGCCCTCCAGACATGTAGGTCTACATGTTTGTAGTAAATGTGGGTAAGACGGGGGCATAGCTGCAAAATGGAGATTACTTATAGATAAATTGGAGCAGCTGCAGGTTTAGGAATAAAGAGGGGTGTAGGGATTGATATACAAAAGCAAACATTGTTACTACAGCCGAAGATGTCACAAAATATATATATATATACACTACACATGTCCTCTCACAGGTTACTGCAACACACTACCATAGAAGGTAGCGTCACTTCCTGCTCGTGACACCACTTCCGCCCTGCACGGAATCTTCGCAGGTTAGCGGTCTAGTGCTGCCGAGCCTGCTGAGTATATAGTTCTCGCCTCCAGCTCCCAGCCCCATTGACAAACGCGTCGATCTAGGCTGCGGTTGTGTGTTGTTGTGGATGCTGCTGTAAAATTTTTATTTCGCTGCTGATTTTAATAGCACGTTTGAAAAAGCATTTTAAATTGTAATTTGCACATTGTCTTTGCAACACCTCTAAGTTCTTCTCACCTGCATTTCCATTCGCTCGTGGCCCCGTTCCGCCCCGGCTCTGTGCCGTTTGTGCGGAGGGTCAGCTTGAGGAGCGTCACTTCCTGCTCGTGACGCCACTTCCGCCCTGCACGGAATCTTCGCAAGTTAGCGGTCTAGTGCTCCCTCACCTTTAGTATTTAATGGCGGTATGGAGGAAGCGCAGCGGACGAGCGCAGCGGGAGCGCCGACTTCGCGCCGAAGTCGCGCACAAGTCAAGCCCGTCTGCGCCCGTCCTCGGCCGACCAGGCCCAGGGCCTTGTCGTAATGCCCAATCTTATACTTACTCCTCCACCGACCTCCTGAGACTTAAATCCTCAGGGCCTATTCCCGCCCGCACTGTTAGGGCGGCTCAGGAATGTGGCATTCTTGTTCCATCCGATATCCTTGCATTTGAATCCCTTCACGACCCCCCCCAAGCCCCTTCCCCTGCACTGTCGCCGACTTCCGCCTCCTTACTCATCTACTACCTTAATACCCGTCCCCTCATTCGCCACCAGCTTGAGATATTTCAACTGTTGCATCAGAGCACCATCGATATCCTTCTCCTAGCCAAAACCTCGATCACCGAGGACTCAGCCCCTGACATCCTCGCAGCAATCCCTACGGGATACTACATTATGCAAGCCAACCGGCCCGCTGGGAAGACGGGCGGCGTGGTGGCGGCTATCATCCGCTCTGAACATAAATTCTCTGAGGTCACTGTGACATCTATTCCTAAAACTGAATGCTTAGCTCTTAAATTTTCTTCTGCTAAGTCATCCTTTATTTGTGTTATCGTCTACAGGCCCCCTGAATATATGCCTCTCTTCCCCCAACTTTTCAGCGATTCTATCGCTCAACTTGCGATCAATCATGCCAATATCTTGGTTATTGGCGACTTCAATTATTGGCCTTCTGCTGCCCATGAAAGCCAATCCTCCTCGGAATTCACTGACCTCTTAACTAGCATGAACTTTTCCCAGCACGTCCACACCCCTACCCACCACAAAGGCCATATCCTTGACCAAGTCTGGACGTCCAATCTCGACATCTCCCCTCCCGCTGTCCTCCCCTGCTCCTGGTCCGATCACAGCCTCATCTCCTTTCAACTGCATCTTCATACTTTGTGCCCCCCCCCCCTTGCTAAGAATCTCTTGGCTCGTAACTGGAAAAGGGCAAATCTGCCTGACTTTCATGCCATACTGGCCTCCACTGCACCCACGTCATCGAACTCGCTAGGGGATCAGGCTGATCATCTTGATGAATGGCTACGTCTTGCAAGCAACAAAGTTGCCCCTTTAAAAAAAATCAAAGCTAAGCGCCCTCACGACGCACAACGGTGGTTCACGGAGCAACTCAAAGCGGATAAACTTGCTCTGCGGTAAGCTGAACGCCGTTGGCGCCGCAACTACGACCCGCAGCTCAAACTCGTCTATGCTGACTCTCTAAAGTCTTATAAAAAATCGATTCTCACAGCTAAAACGGCCTACTTTTCTCAAAAAATAATGGACTCTAACAACAAAACCAAGGAGATCTTCTTAATTGTCAACGAGCTTTCCCTGCCTGATAGGGTCACCCTCCAACCCCAGCCAACCCAAACCCTGTGCGACTCTTTAAACTCTTACTTTATCGATAAAATCATAACCATAAAAAACAATATCCCGACCCCTGCATCCCCTCTTCCTCCTCCCCTTCTCCCCAGGAACACCAGCATCCTGACGGAGTTTCCTCCAATCTCCCTACAAGAATTCACCTCTCTTCTTCTCAAAGTTAGCTCAGGGTCTCCTAACGACTGCTGCCCCCCTCAGATCTTGAGAGAAGCCTTCCTTGCTTGTCTGGACCCCCCACTCGCATTGCTTAATAACTCTCTTGCTACTGGGGAGGTCCCTCGCTCTTTCAAACAAGCAGCCGTTCTACCCATCTTAAAAAAATCCGACGCGGACCCCACAATCCTAAGTAATTATTGACCCATCTCCCTACTCCCTTACTTAGGAAAGATCTTGGAGACTTATGTCACCCGCTGCCTGAGTTCCTTTATAGAGAAATCCTCCTTCCTGGACCCCCAACAAGCTGGTTTCAGACCCCTCCATTCCACTGAGGCGGTCATAGTAGCAGTCATGGACGCCCTCAGGAAAGGTGCCGACAATAACATCTCTCAGGCCCTTGTCCTTTTAGACCTCTCGGCAGCATTCGACACGGTCGATCATGCCATCCTGATCGACCGTGTCCACAATGCCGGCATCCAGGGGGTGGCCCTTAACTGGCTCAGATCATTCCTCGACCAGCGTTCACAAGCTGTTCACCTGTCCACCTTTTCTGCACCTTACACATCCCTCACCTGTGGTGTCCCACAGGGTTCTGCACTATCCCCCCTTCTATTTAATTTGTATCTGCAACCCCTATTAGCTTCCCTCCGCAATTCCCCGGTCACAATTTTCAACTACACGGACGATCTTCAGTTAATTTTTCCCATTGGTTCCTTTCCTTCCTCCCGTCTCAATTTTCAGTCCATCATGCTGACCATCGCAGAGTGGATGTATCACAGCCAACTAAAATTGAACCCCACAAAAACTGAGCTCGTACTTATGGGGGGCCCCACTAATCCGTGGAATACCACCTTCTGGCCAACATCCCTGGGTACGACACCCACTCCAGTGAGCACAGTGAAGAGTCTGGGGGTGATTATTTCTGAAGACCTCTCGATGAGACCACAAATCAACTCAGTCACCTCATCCTGTTTTTTCCATCTTAGGCGGATTCGCAAAATCAGCAGGTTTCTCACCAGGGATGCCCTGATTCAAGTCATCATCGCTCTCATCACCTCCAGGCTCGACTACGCCAACATGCTGTATGTGGGGATCCCCGCATGCCACCTCCACCGGCTGCAGCTGGTGCAGAACCAGGCCGCCCGCCTGATCTTCCGCCAGCCTAAACATCAGCATGTCACTCCCCTTCTCCGTAGTCTTCATTGGCTCCCTGTCTCCAAGCGCTGCACCTTCAAGCTGGCATGCTCAGTTTTCAAGGCCCTCTCTGATGCAGCCCCTGCCTTCATCTCATCTGTCTTGACAAGCCACATCCCCCTCAGAGCTCTTCGCTCAGCATCTCTCAACCTCCTCGTGGTCCCCAACTTCAAACGCAAAAAGCACAGTGGTTTGAGTTTCTCTGATCTGGCCCCCTCCACTTGGAACTCCCTGTCACCCACACTTCGTTTATGTCCCAGTTACGACTGCTTTCGCAGAATACTAAAAACCCTGCTATTCCAGTCTGCTTACGAATAACCCCCTCACCCTTGATCACTGTACTTGTCAAGAGCGCCATGAAACCGTTGGTGAAAGTGCGCGGCATAAATAATTTTAACGTAACGTAACGTTTAACGTAACGTAATGGAAGTAGGGACTTAGAATAACACCACAAGAAGTTATCTTAGCTAATCAAAACTGGCTCCAACGTCTCTGGTGCTTCCTCGCTCATCAAAAGGTGGTATACAAAATAAGTGGAGATGCAATTCAGTAACAAAATGTGGAACTCGCGGGTATGCTATCTAAATTAGGATAATAGAGGCCTCTACTGTCCTACAAGATTACGAGGTCGAGGTTTATTGAACATTGGCCACTAGGCGCTAGTGCAAATGCAGTATGCCTGAAAAGGAAGAGGGGTTGGAACATGGTCTGGCAGAACTCATGCACTCAATGACTGTCACTGGAGGTGGGGGAAGGGGAAGGGCCAGAGGGCAGAGGGGAATGTCTTGTGGGGTCCCTCAGGGTTCACCCCTGAGTCCTACCCTTTTTAATGTGTATGTCACACCCATCATCCATCTGATTAGTTCCTTTGGTTTCTCAGTATGCTAATACATTGATGGCACCCAGTTAGTTGCGTAAGTCTCCTCATACGTAGAAAAGGCAGCACCCAAGTTTAATGCATGCATGACTGATATTGCTCAATGGATGATCCAGAATTTTTGAAAACTCAACTGTAATAAAATGGAGGCACTGTTATTCGGTACCAGCAATACCCTCTAAAACAATTCCTGGTGGCTGCAAAGTCTAGATTTCTGCCAATTCCAGTTTAGAAGGCTGGAAATTCGGGTGTGGTGTTTGACAAACTTACTTTTGTTGACCACTCTAATCAGGTAACATCTTCCTGTTTGTTAATGTTAAAAGATTTAAAAATAAATCTTACCATATCTTCCGCTTGATCTTAGGAAAACAGTGATCTTGGCACTGGTCATTTCAAAGATTGACTACTTTAATGCCTTACTGGAGGGACCCCAGTCTTGAGTCTTGAAAAAACTTCGACTCTTCAAAATACAGCCGTAATAGTTCTATTTAATCTCCCCAAATTCTGTTGGGTATCGAAATGCAACACAGAACTCTACTGGCTCCCTCTTACACGTTTCCAATTTAAAGTTCTTTGTTGGGTCCATATAGGACTTTACCAAAATGGTCCATGCTTTCTTCAAGATACTTTTAAATGGTACTCAGCCATGAGAACGCTATGGTGAAGCGCAGCTAACAAAGTACAAGTGCAGAGAATAAAGAAAGAAAACTGGGGTGGAAGAACATTTTCCTACTCAACCTCTAAATGGAATGAACTGCCCGACCATTTGAAATCTCAATCCAACCTTTCAAAATTCAGACTATTTAAAATATATAGCAGGTTTTTCAGGAAAATTAGACTCACTGCCAGTGTTTAGTATTTTCTGGATACTAGTGCCAAGATACCAACTGGTATTAACGCGCTTTACAAGACCATTATGACATAACATAGCAAATATTTAAGGTATAGAAGAAAGACCATATAATTTGCTAAAAATAGCATGTGTGTAAAAAAAAATTGGACACAAGTAGTCAAGATTAGAACATTAACGACTAAACCAGGTGCACTGTCACAACGCCAGACGATCTGGCCAGTGTAGAAAGGTAAGGGTGTTTTGTTTGGGAGTCTCCACGTAAATATTTACCTTTGCAGCCGACATTCCCTTAGTGATGGAACAAACTCCTCCTTTATCCTGGGTAAGAAAAGAACAGAAAAGGAGATGTCTTACTTGAACTGTTTGCAGCTTGTCACTTCCTTCAGATATAGATCTCATACAGCTGGTCAGTTTCCACTGCTCAGTAAGTAGTTAGATTTGAATCTTCATGCTGTATATCACCAGAGCTCTGGGACACAAATATTGAACAATGGCCTGACAGTGCATCAAATTGGAAGTAAGTACTCTTACCTGTTACTATTCTTACCTGCAATGTGAATTCCCCTTGCTGTATCACTATTTCAGATTTCTAGAGGGCTGTGCAAAAGTTTGTCAAAAAATGAATCGTAGGGTGTGTGGCCAAGATGGCAGGCGTAAGAGATACCCGACATGCTCCTCCCTTTCCTGGTGTGCCAGAAGAGGAGAGGTATGAAGCCTCAATGTCCAGGCCTCAGGGTGGCTCCATGTGCCTGCCATGGTTGTTTTGCGTGAGGGGACTCTGAGCAGGCGTGCAACGCCCATAGGGCTGGAAGGGCTTCAGCCCCCCTGTCGTGTGCCTCAGCCTGGGCTGCTGCAGCTCGAGCTGCTGTGGGCTCGGCTGGGCAGTGTCAGGAGTCTTACCTCCGGCACCTGAGTTTTTCACAGGTCCTGAAAGACCATTTGCATTTTTTTATACGTTTGTAAACTGTTTAACAAGGCTTAGTTTTTTTCTGGTTTTCATACCCCCTGGGCCCCCACTCTGCCTATTCTAGTGGTCTTCAAACCTTTTAATACTGTGCCCCTCCTCACCCGCCCAGTGGAAAAAAAACATCGCCCGTCTTAGAATCTCCACATTTATTCTAATAAAAGGACACCAATATAATGAGCTGGCAGCCCTAATCATAAGACTGGAAGTTTGTTGCAGGATGAGAACATTATTTATTTCCTCCACCCTCGATCCATGAACAGGGCCGGACTGGGAACGCAAATGGGACCTGGCAATTGAGTATGACCGGCCACAAGGGAGGGAAAGGGCCCTGGTGAAGGGGCGTTAGGGTTGCGCATGGAAAAGACTGAAGCTGCTTTTTGTACAGGGGCTGATACTGCAGCACTGCTGCAAAACTGCCCCCCTGTGCCAAATACGGCCCCACCGGTCCAAAAAGGGCACCACCCTTCCGTCCCACTGAGAAATGCCCGGTGCCCGCTACGTCCAGTCCTGCCCTGTCCCTGAATAATGCCACAATAGCAATAGTTTAACTTATATCTGAAATCCTATGCCATCCCTCAATAACATGCTGAATAACTTGAAGTGTCTGGGAATGCACCCTGCATTCAGTCAACTTACTCCTCATTCTCGCCCTTCACTTCCACATTCACCCAGCACTCACAGCAATCACAATGCACTCACACTGATCGCATGCACTCACACTATTCACCTTGTGCTCACCCTGACCACACCACACTTATGCCACTCACCATAAACTCACAGTTCTCTCTCCACTTACCCTGTGGTCACATAAGCACACTGCTCACTCTGCACTCACAGTGATCACTCACAATGCACTTGCACTGTTCACCCTGTATCTCACCCTGCAGTCACACGAGCACCCTACTCACCCTGCAATCAATGGACACTTCACTCACCTGTCCCTTCAGTGCTCACTCTGCAATCACACTCAAACAAGCTTATCAGTAAACAACATTCATTTGTCCCACTCTGCACTTACATCTGCACCCAAATTCATATGGTCACCTAACTCACTCTGTAGTCACTCCTCTCACCCTACTCACACACTGTTGCATCACTTACTGTGCACTCACATGGTCACTCCTGTCACCCGCAGAGGGTTAATTTGCTTGGTACAAAGAACGTGTACCAAGCAGATAAAATCAGAGTGTGAATAAACTACAATTAGCCCTATAAAATAAATGATATGTTTGTCAGAAAGGAGCTATAGAGAGATGAGGTGCTGTAGTGTAGTTCCTATTTTCCCTATAGGCCCTGCGCATTGGAATAACATAAACATCAGTGTAGACGTAGGACTGCGGTCGTCTAGGTCTCTACTGACTATGTTAGACTTAATTGGGTGTGTACCAGCTAGCTCAGAGGTCACTGGAAACTTTCTTGACTGAATAGGAAGTGATCAGCTTCTTTGGCTCAGACAAGAAGGGATTCAGTTTTCCAACAACCGCATTAACATGACAACTTTGCTCCTCAGAATAAGAGTCAATCTCTAGAGTCGTGTGAAACAATAGACAGCTATTTCACTCAGTCAGCTGTGCAGAATTACTTTCACCAGTATGCAGAGAATAGAGAGACGGGCGTTTTCAATAAAAGATATTATTTATTGAACAGTCTTCCTTCTCATGCAAGAGAAGTGAATTGCCACAATTGCAAGACTTGTTATTATAAAAAGTGCGTACAGCAAAAGGAGTATCACAAAATAATACTGTAAAAGCATAGATATGGTTTCTTAGCCATAAGATGGTTAAAATGAATAAAATATATACATTCATATATACATTTGGCTAATGTCCTCAACTGGTGCTTCTAACTACACCTACCCCAGTGTACCTGACCTAAGCCTAACACGTGGGAGGGAGTAAGTAAGTAGCAGTTTAAGTTTAAGTTGGTTTTGCCAAGGGTTTGCTTCAAGAATTCTCTCTAAGGGTTTAGTCAGCACCGTACCTCTGGAATAGAATGTTGGAGGTCTGGTATCTCCTCTCAGGACTCGATATTCCAGTTACCCGCAAGGGTAGGCTGGAAACGCCGGAGCTGGATTTTCTCGGCAGGAGAAAAGACAGCGTCTTTCTCAGCGCGTCAAGGAGGAGGGGCAGCGTCCGTGGGCTTCTCCCATCTGCTGGGCTTTCTGCAAGGGGACAGCTGATCTGCTCCAGTATTCACCACCACCGTGTTTGCTTAAGGCAACGTCAGTATTATTTATACCTGAAAGGTGCCGAGTTTGACGTAAGTTTTTGGACATAAAACGTCAATAAAGATGTCACTATGAACTGGTCATTCTTACAGTGCTTGTAGGAGTTCTATTACTAATCAAAACAAAGCAAGCAGGGCTTACCCAGGTTGCTGGGGGTTTGGTATGTCTAAAGAACTCGATGTGCTATCTAGGAATCTAAGGAAGTGACTTCTGCTATGTCATGGACTGTCATGGACTGCAGAGGCGACTTGCTGAAATATGGCTCGGATTACTATGCCCGTATAGGGATATGTATTGATTATAGCCGTATAGTGGCATGAGGTCACAATATTGATCGGGGTCCTAGATAAAACACAACATCCACTCCACGAATTTATGTCCATCAAATTACTAAAAACTAAAGCAATAAGATGCATGTGTATTCCTACCTACCCCAAAATACATTTTTGCATTTGAAATGGTGTATATCAAATCAAAAGTTTCTTTATTCGGAGTTTCAAATTTAGAAATCCATAAAAGCAATATTAATACATGATAATTTCTTTCTTTAAAAAATTTGTGATTATAAAATAATGCATACAATACAGTTTCACATATAAAAATCGTTTTCACTATTCTTTAGGAGTGCACTAGTCGAAAGGGAATTACTCACAGTTCATTTGGGGTGCTCTTATCAAACGGACGAAGATTACTTTACAAATTTTTCCTGTGTCTAAATATGCATTTCAAAAAGTTTAGTATGTGATAACAGGTAGTTTCTGTGGCTAGGAGCTGAAAACACAACATAGCAGGACGACATTGTCTGAAACCCCAAGATTTTAGCAAAGATAATAGCCACAGTTTTCGATGTTCATTATAAAATTTGCAAAACATAACTACATGTAAAGTGGATTGTGCAGACTTTTCGTCACAAGGACAAGGGGGTAGATTTGGATCCCATGCATTCATTACTGGGAATGCTATTAGTCTGTGGAATAGGTTTAATCTAAATCTTGTCAGGAGGAAACGATCAAAAATACTGATTTCAAGATTTAGGTAGGGCTGAATGTAAAAAGTGGATTGTACCATTTTAGCATGTTGAACAGGTGGTTTGCCTGCTTCAGAGAGAAGCCTTAAATTGTCCAAATGTCCCAGGGCCAGAACTTTTAACTCATTTTTCGAAAGTTCACTGATCTTTTCAGGAGTGGAATAGTATTTCTCTAGCCCTAGGTCAATAAAAAAGTTCTTAATGTAGGCTAGCCATTTTATTTTTAGAGCATGGTCTAGTGTCATAGCATCTGTTACTATTAGCTTGGTAAGAGCGTTTTTTTCCGAAGTCCAGATGTGGCGCCATAAAAGTAAAGGTTGTATTCTTGCTAGATCCTCGATGTATGGGACGCCTAGTTCAACATGGCATGCATACGTTGAGGATCGCTTTGGGGCCATCAGGAGAAATCTCAAAAAAGCGTTCTCTGCAATCTGTAGGGCTGAGACATCCATATGTCCCCATACGCCAGCCCCATATAGAGCTGTTGACTGGCATTTGGCTCTATATATTGCTAGTAATTCCAGGGGTGGTCGTTTTCCCAATTTTTGCGAGAAGGACACCAGAGCTGCTATGGCTCTCTTAAAGCAGTATTTCCTTGCTTCTACTGACGCTTTCCAGGACAATTTATCATCTATTGTAATGCCCAAGTAACAGTATTCAGATGTAAACTCTATTTTTTGGTTTTTGAGAATTAGATCTTTAGGGTGTTTCCTCCCTGTGCCTGCCGTCATCACGAAAGTCTTTGTCACATTTATGTGGAGGTCAAGGCTGCCCATAAATAGGGAATATCTGGTAAGTACCTTCTGGAGTTCGCGAGGAGTCCGTGCCAGCAGGACGGCGTCATCCGCATAGAATAGA